>NW_017154760.1:133839-134853 GCF_001652005.2 Ceratina calcarata
CCTTTACCTTATACATTATTCCAATAACTCAAAAAGCATTAAATTGCGAGAAATTAACTAGATTTCAATTCTTATAATATTGTAATAAAGTCGAACAACATTTTATAATAGCGAATATTTTGTAGACAGCCAATCTTATGGTAGACGAGTCACGTGTTTCCTTAATTTTGTGGAGTGATATTGCTTATAGACGTGTCTGTAGACCGTCTTGTCAGACTTAATTCCCGAATGAATAATTCGAGAGAACCGAAGTATATAGAAACATGCATAAAACTGTGGTCCCATTTATAGAGCATTCAGTTTCAGTTGGTCAGCATTTAAATGCGTATGGCTTCGCCTCGTTAAAGGGTACAATAATGACACAGTCATGAGTCAAGCCCGGGGTATAATCAGTGTTGTACGTACAACGGATACGTTGGTCGTTTCAATGGAAAGTTAAGAACAAAGACATTTAATACACAGGTTCGCTCGAAAGAAAATGTTCATGGGTCTGGCATAAGGGAAACGATATGTAGCGCGTATACTTGAAGCGAGTGTCAAAGTGGCTGCGGATGTGGCTGCGGGTACCCCGATGGATCGAGTACCGTCCTTCTCAGCTACCTTATAAGTGTGAAGACACACGAACTCACTGGCCTTGCGTAGTTTTTATTTCTTCTCAATTAGTAGCCATTGCGATAAATGATTGTTGTTCGATCATTAAATGAACGATTCTCTTTTTCTGCCGGAAACTGATAGAAATCGACTCTTCATCTGATCATTCATTAATTTCAAATATAAGACTTTATTATTTCACATACAATTTGATATCCTAATTCTAATAACCGTCTATCTATTTGCTTTTTATCATTTTCTATTTAATCAATGTACGTACTACAGATAAGGTGCAAGACGAGTTTGTCAGCATTCGATAACGTAGAATAAGCTTGAACATCGCCGTCGGCCAACTAGAATTTCAATATTACCTTCGCTCAACTTGACTTTTAAGGATGTAGTGGCTATACAGTCAATCCCAAA
>NW_017154760.1:135185-137145 GCF_001652005.2 Ceratina calcarata
GTTAAGTTGTTATACTGTTCTGCAAAATAACTTCCTGTACGAGAAGTTAAAATTGCTTAAATAAAAAAAAAAAGTCGAACGTACGAGTGACGTGTCTAAAATCGGTGAGTTTGAAAGAAAACAGTGAACACAATCACATGCCTTCTGCTATTGAATATTACAATCGTAAAATCGATTACTATTTATACAGAGAGGACATTCGAATCAGTGTTAATTTCTCGTGCCGTCGACTATGAGACACAAGAATTCATAAGATAAAAGTACTACTCGTATACGTAGTACGTAATCTTTGTTCCTAATTCCAGACGAATGTAAACGTTACTCTCACTATTCTCTCTCATTTAAAAATCGTAACTAATCTCAGATACTAGAATTTGATCGAAAATCCAACATGCATCGACAATATACTCGGTAGATAGTGAACGGGTAAATATGTACGCAGGGCGAGACGAATTGGCGCGTGGTAAAATTTACTTGAATCTCTGTGTACACGCGTGGACATAAAATTCTGTTAACCAACGATGAAATTTTACTCGGTGAATCTTATCTGCTTCCACGAGACATTAATTCTCGTCGTCGAGGAAGAGGCGAATAGGCGGCTAACGTGTAATCGATTTTCCTTCCAGCGGAATAGACAGAGTTGAAATTCTGTTAAAACGCTAACGCTCTCCGATGCGAAAGGATCGTAATTCTTAAACGGTGTTCGGCTCGTATGCCACCGAGAACGCGCATACTTTTTCCCTATGAAACCGAGAAAAATTGTTTATAGAAACCTACGAGGCATCACTCATTTTAATAATCGACAAGTTCCTGTGCTTCTAAACGATTTAACAAACAGATCCATCAATGATTGAAATTTATGCGATGTCTAAACAATTTTATCTTCCAAACCCATTCAATGAACCCGAGTATAAATAATTTTATTTGTAACCTCGATCCCAACCTGGATCTTCGATTTATTTTTAATTAATCCAGAGACCGTAATTTCTTTTTACAGAATGGATTTTCAACTGAAAGTCGAAGCCGCGTGCGATGGCCCCTGGCATCTAACTTGATTTTATTTCCCCTCTTCCGGGTGCACAATCACGTACGCTCGACCGAGTACAAAAACGATAAATTCTAATTACAGGGAGACAGGAATACCATAGGTGTACCAGAAGCGAGAACATTACCGGTAACGCGTTCGAGAAATAGTCGGTCTCTCGAGAAAGAACCATCTAACTCGCAACATATATCTAAGCACTCGTGTCCTACGTGCATAACATAGATCGGAGATCAAGTTTGGATCCAGTTTAGAGATCAATTAAATCCAGCTACGTTTCCGTCGAACTTCCCTCGGTTGCACGACTGGTTTCGGTCCTTGGAAAATTGCTAGATCAACGCTTCGCCACCCTCAGGGAGTACCTATCATTTTAGAAATCTAATCGAAACGCTCCAGTTTCCTGATTTCGCCTGGACAGGCTACTGGGATAGCAACTTCTCTATTAGAAATCATACTCCAGATGTACACCATTAATTCCTGCATACACGATCGAATCAATATAAAATAACTATTCCTTCAATCGATTAGAACATATCCTGCATTTGATGGAGCTCAATGAAGGATAAGGATGTATTGGCTATACAGTCAATCCCAAAAGTTTATGTACCTTAGAAAAACGAATTTCCTATAATTAAAGAGAAATCAGACGTCGGAAGAACAATGCTAATAATAAATAGCTACGTGCTAAAAAGTATAGAAGGAAATATCTAATTAAGTATTGACGCCGACGAAAAATTTTTTTCTTCAAGATTTCGAAAAATGCTTCAAATAAAAGTTGTTTTCCTTCTAATATCGATATTTAACGAGTTAAGTATGATTAATTGGCATTTTATTGATGTTGACAAAATCCGACCATCCCAGCGTCGAAACGACGAACTTTTGGCAAAAAATTTGATTTTTCCTTAATTATTCCTAAAC
>NW_017154760.1:137263-181715 GCF_001652005.2 Ceratina calcarata
TATATAAATTGTAGATCTCGTCGTCCTCTACAAGAAAGGTCATGTGCAATTTTTCCGTATGTCCAACGGTTTGAGAGTTATTGGCCAAAAACGAAAATTTGGAAGAAATGGGGAGGGGTACCCCTTGGAAAAATCTCGGAAAAATCGAAAATTTTTTGTTGTTGTTTATTATATGCATTGTTCTTCCGACGTCTGATTTCTTTTTAAAAAATGCGTTTCTAAAGTGCATAAACTTTTGGGATTGATTGTATAGCCAATATATCCTTAAAACGTAATGCGATCATTCAGGATTTTCTAATAGGAAACTTCATATTACTTTAGTCACCGATGCTATACGTGCGACAGACGTATGAAAGAAATCAGTCAAAACCATTTTACAAAATAATCCGATCGTTCCATACCACTTTGGAGGATCGTGAAAGTACCAATCGTTTCGAATCCGTTTAAATAAATCACGCAAAGTACGTTGACCATATCGGATTGATTTCTAGTTTATGTCTCAACAAATATCTCGTAAAACCGAGAGACTTATTCCGTTTTAACGGTAACGCTGGGCTCACGCTCGTGAACGAACCCGAGCCGGTTCGATAAGAAAGGACAATGGTCAACGGGGAGAGAAAAGCGAAGAAAAATCGAATGAAAATAATTAATGTTTGCACGTTTATTCCATCTTACATTACCGCGTTATCCTTAACGAAGTTTAACAGAGAGGAAACAAGCGATGAGGGGAAACCGATAAAACCGCGCTATCTTGTTTCGTCAGAAAAGGATCTTGCGCGTTTTCCTATTTTTCCTCTGGATCTAATTCGCTCGAATAGCGCAGCGTTTGATAATCGTTTTATTTACTCTTTACTTTCCTCGAATCTGCCTTACTACTAGCCGACGAACAAATTGATAATCGATGAATCGTGCAGTTTTCCAACGAGGAAAAACGATAACGAGTCTGCCCGCGCCCTAAACTGATTTACACGATCGGAAACGATTAGAAGGCTGTTTTTACCCTCTTCAGCTTGGTTCTTTCACCGTCGCTCGAACGTAGAACAAGTTTTGATTCGTCGTCATGATAGCTATAATTCTTGCGGCGCTAATGAAATTTCAAAAAATATGAATAATGCATGGTACGCATATCCATAAAGTATGACGAATGTTCGAATACATTTCGTGAGTCACACGCGCGGCACCGTTTTTATAAAACGCGTTACGCCCGCGCGACGGTCATTTGTCTAGCGACCAGCATCGTTTCAGGGGCATTATGAAAATGGGCTACTAGGTGATTTGCATGTCGAGCGACAATAAGAGACGGCGCCCAGCGAAGGGATCGGTGATAGGCGCCACGATAAACGGCAACCGTACGATTCTACTCGAGGCGCACCGCTTTTCCATCAATTTCATCCAACGACCCAACTACTCGTCCCATTATCAACCGGAACCCGAAGTGCCCAGGGTCCAGCTATTTGCCCTACTATACTCTTTATGTACATTACAATTAAGAACTCGAGCCGGTCCGATAATGGCCAAGAACAAGACAAACCAATTCAACGAAATCGTAATTAAAAAGATACATAATTTTAGTAAATTCCAAGGGTCAACCGTGTGTTATTTCATATTCTATTTCTGTCTCAGGCCATATTTAACAAACTAATAAAAACTACAATTACTGAAAAGCTGAGACGCGCTATGTATTTGAATAAATTAAAATTATCTCTACACTTTTTTATTTCCTATTACTTATATATCAATAGCTGAGTAGCGGTTGAATGCTGATAGCAAAATCTAATACTATAAATCTGCTTCTGAACTGACCTAACCCGTATTTCTTAAAACCGTAAACCGATCGTTGTGTAACTCAGAAAGGAGGGTATAAAAACAGCGGTGGTAAGACGGTAAGCTTAATGGCCGCAACTCCAGCCACTCGTGTCTGTTTGAAAAGTTGCTAAAAGATGGATCAAACGTGACTAACGAGTAGTAGCCAGTATTTCCCTTGCCCTTTCACAAAAAATATAATCAGCACAGTTTTGCTTTATCGACTGTACTCTCGTTTTTGAACCATTGAATTGCCCGACTGTTCAGAAGGGAAATCTAATCAGCACGTTTTAGTGAATTAAATAATAAAAATGCACATGGCTGATCATTGAATTCCTCGATTATATGAGAAACCTATTTGTTACACGCGCGTACCACGACTTTTCTATCCTTTCTTGGGTAATACGGAAAAGAGAAGAGTACGTCGAAAAATATGGAAAACGGGGTAAAGAGTGGAATCGAGGATGATAGCGCGTGCGGTGGAGTTGGCGTCACGCTCGTTGGTGGTTACCGGTACGAGGGTAGGAAGCTCGGACGGGGTAGAACACGGGTACGTTTGATTGGTCGAGGCTGTTTAGATGTATTACAGAGTGGGGGATAGGGGTGGAAATGGGGATGAAACAAGTGCCGTAAACTCGCGGGCTTATATAAACCGTCAACCGGAGATTCGTATTCGCAGAGCGGTGCTATTCGTTGTCGAAGAAACACGCACGTTCTGCGAGAAAGTTTGTTGGTGAACAACCACCGCCGAGCTTGCCACCCTAGACCTCAGAGGTAAGTGTCGACGGTTTCACCTTTGCCAGACCCCTCGCTCAGTTTTTATATCCCAGTTATTATACGCTTTACGACTCGACTTCACGTTCATAATCAAAGAGGAACTTTTGTCGTACGAGATCGATATAACCAGTGATATAGAATACTTGGTACGTCTCTTGGATTCATTAATAAGTCCGTCGCGTGAACTTTATGTGAGATGAAACTCATTCGATACATTCTTGTATTTTAATTATTGTTAGACTCTATCAAAATTGATCCTGGGTACTCCAGTCAATCAAGAACGGCTCCACGTAGAAGATAATATGAAACGTTTCGTGCACCTCACCAATACGTGATAAAACTCGTTCGATACATTCTCGTGTTTTAATAATTGATAGTCTCCATCACGATTCTTATTAACCCGGTTTGGAGCAATTTACTCAATACGAGAATACAGAATCCCGACGCGTGGCTTAACGAGCGCCTACTCGAATTTAATTCGTTTTGTCATTGATTGGCTTTCGCGGCTCATGCATGCATCGCGTTTCACGGAGGAATAAATTACCAATAGTTCTGCTGGAACGCGTGCGGTATCGACAATGTTGTTTTTTCTTTTTTTAAATTCACGAGATGCAGATTAAACGCAAACAATAAAAAAGAGAATACAAACGGCAGACCGGCGCGTTCGTAAAAAAAATTTGATCGACGATACGGAGGACGTATAAGAATATGCGTTACACGTACGCGAAATATAAATTTCAATTTCATTCGTCAAATTGACGTCGCGAGAGCTCTCTCGTTTTGCATGAAAATCGTTGGTGACAGGTTCAGAGAAACGCGTGTAAAATAAATACAGGGAAAATATGAAATCTAGCTACTTGGTACGGGTAATTCGCGACACGTCCATTGCATTTATGTATTCTGCGACGTGATTAACCGGGGACAAACAATTTCACTTGTTGCCGCGGCGTTTGTTTCGGGGAGCGCGACAGTTTTTGGCTTGAAAGTCCAGGTGAAACGTAAAATAAATAGAAGGACCCGGAGCAGCCTGCCGTGATTATTTCGAGCTGAACGGAAACGCGGAAGTAACGGTAATGAAATGGATGACGGAAAACGAGGAACGGAAGAGATGGAAATGGTTGCCATGGGCTCGAGATGAAGTTTCCGCGCGGTCGGGCGTACTATAAATTTCCAATAACCCTTCCAATATTCACCTCGTCTTACGTCCTCCTTTTCTTTATCTCAGGACACACACGTGCACGCGCGCACTTCAATCAGTTCCTAATTTTCAATCGACCAACGTCCGAATACGTTTTACCGCGCGTGAAACAGGAATTTCGTCCGACAGAATTGTTCTTAACGAATCTAAGTGAGACACGCGTGAAACGTATCGTCAACATCAATTATCGGAAGCGGTGAATCCAATCATCCCGCGTTACGGTCGTTCGACACGCTCAAAGCGGCTCGTGATTGCCTCCCAATAAAATACTAATTGAACACGAACATCGAGAGGAATCGGAAACCGTGTGGCTACAATTCAAACAGACTCGGGGACGTTCCCCATGAAAACGAAATTTAACCTTCGACCGATCGTAATTAATAAATCGCAATCACAGAAAACGGGTTATTAGCACGTTTCACGATTCTGCTTCTATGCTGAATAGGGACACTCGAAAAGTTGGCCACGTCTTTCTGCACCCTGAATAGTTTGTTAGTCGAACACGCCGGCATTCTCCCTGACAATGAAAGATAGATCGCACGAGAGCTACTCGACTAGCTTCCTCCTTTCCCCAGTTTTTACCTCCACAAATATTTTACAACCCATGTTATTTTTAAGCATAATAAAACATGTAATGCAACGAGAATCGTATCGGGTTTTATTCCAGGCTTAGAAAGATGCAGCAGAGGATGCTGTCGCTCTACGCACTGCTGATCGTTTTCGGTCTGATCCTCTCGACGAACGCCGCACCGTGAGTCGATCATAGTTCCTACTTAATTCATCCCCCGTAGATCTATTACGCTTCATCCGTTAAATCATCCATACATTCTCAATCGTCTCCGTGAGTGTAATCTGAGAAAAGACGATGTAAAATAGAAAGAACTTCTACAGACGCATTGTAAAAAGAGAGATACGTGTGCATATAAAGTGAACGCGAAGACGCATCTGGTAACGTCAGTAAAGTTTAACCCAGTTCTATTCGATGAGCTACCACCACGTTTAATGAGAGTAACGGACGTGTATTTAAAAGTACAGAGAAGCTGGCATTGTTACGGCTCTTCGTTTTACTACCACAGTACCGCGGAATGGAAAAGTTATAAATTCGATAGCGACTCGTTAAAATGAACTACCAGCGGATCGTTCGACTAATTTCATCGAGAACCGTTCACGGCTGAAGCTAAGCCCGATGGAAACGTTTCTCAACCGCCGCGTTAATCAATTTCGAGCCTGATTTACTTTACAAAATAACAACGCCTGAGAACGATTAAATAGTTACAGTATTCTCTTGGATAAATGAGAAGCCGACGGGACCGAAATGTCTCGCTTATACATAAGTACATACGGGCTGCTTTGCTTATAAACACGTGTCCAGTTTATTTAAACCCGTTTCTCGAATCCGATCCTCGTTAGGGGATAGGTGAACCCTAACATACATTCTCATATTGATGTTATGTTCTGCCGAAAGCCTCGAGCCTAGAAAGGGACAGGGATAAAAACCTGTGTATCAAATTACAATTATAATGCAACTACGAAATGTTTTTGCATTCGATTCCCTTTCAATCATGTTGTATCATATTCGTCAGATTTTTCTGATGCAAATGACACTAAATATGATATAATTTCAATCATATTTACTTGTATAATAATTAATTTTTTATTTGAGTAGGATTTGTTCTCATTTATCGAATGAATACTGTATTTAACGAAAATTCCTCAGTCTCCTCGAAAGTAGGAGGTACGATTAATTCTGTTTTACAGGCAGCAGGGCTACTGGAGTCAATTCGACGAGGATCCTGAGGCATTAATGGAAATTCTCACTCGGCTCGGTCATATGCGTAACTCAGAGCTTGAAAAGTAAATACATACTCAGACACATAGTTCTCACTAGACTGCGGATATTACATGCATTCGTAGAAAAATATCAAGTCTGTATGATAAAAGAAAATATGAGAAACATTTCTTTTAATTCATACCATAAATGATGTATGTTGCATGGGAATCCGCAGTCCAGATATCGAGGATCTACCACGTGGGTTAATAAGTTATTTCGATAGCAACAAACGAGGACTGGATCTGGGCCTGAACCGCGGGTTCAGCGCTTCGCAGGCCGCAAAGCATTTAATGGGATTAGCTGCAGCGAATTATGCCGGAGGACCTGGCCGACGACGCCGTTCCGAACAGCCCTAGATTAAAAGACGCACGGGATCGATCGCATTTCAACCTTATGCGAGGTCTTCATAATAAATGTTTACTTAACACGCGTTCGTTCGTTCGTATGTATGTATTAGTATGTATGTATGAGTGTCTCTATCCCGTTCGAGATTGCAAACGATCCTGCTTGTTAGCTTTAATGCAACTACATTCTATGATAATTCAGATTTCAAATATGTTTGCGATCAAGGACAGCGTATTTCCCTCTGTTCAGTTCACTTCTGTTTGTGAAACGTAATCTAGTCCTGTTATTTATCAAACGTTCTTAGCGAAATGGTGTTTGTATTTTGTATAGAAATTAATAATATTGTTATCGTGTATTCTAGTCATTAATGTAGGAAATTAAATATGTATGTCCGTACGAACACGTGTTCGCACATAAACGAACAAGTCACGAAAATGGTACTACGATCGACAATACATGTAAGTCTCATCGAATCGAAACGAACGAATTCATTCATTACGACCATGACTTTATCCATTATTTTCCCTCCGGTTCAAACGACACAATCTGATAACTTTGAATCCACGCAACTTGCTGAATTAATAAATTTCTGCATTTAAGGAAACTGTGATTCACTTCTATGAAACGTTCCTCATCGAATCGTTAATTGCAACTGTTAAAGGCAAGACAACTATTATCGATTGTTTAGTTCCTAATTAGCTTTCGCCTATTGAGTTTTCGAATGGGTGTACGCAAACTAACGAAAATACACAAATACATACGGGGCACAGGTCTTTGTTTTTACCTTCACTACCATTCATCCCTGTCCCACCCGTAAAGCGAACGAGCGAATGCTAAACTAATCGCTTCCGTTAATTGAAAGGCAAACTTGTATATCTCTCTATGTGTATGTATGCTCTAACCGTGTAAACAATACCTTCGAATCATTGCAAATAAACGTTGTCTATTTACTTCAATTAACCGGCGTTAGATCTTACTGCTGCTAGATAGGAACTTGCAATTACTTACTCCTAAGACCAATCGTAACCAGAGCTACTGTAGTTAAATGTTAGGAAAGGGTCGGCATTAGTCTTATTGATGAACAATTGAATGTATCATTTCACAGGTTATTATTAGGTACGATATAAGTCTAGAGATTACTATCATTTAAGAATTACGACTCCTACGTAGCCATTCGCTAAATGCTACTTGCGATATAATAGATAATTGTATATATACATATACAATTAGTCAAATAATACATGTTGGCCAAATATCAGAGGCTGCTACACGAAACCTACCCTATCCACATCCCATTCACCCCCTTCTAAGCTAACCGACGTATTCAATTTTAATGAAACCTACTGTAGTTAGCAATTTGCAATGTGTTTGACTTTCGATCGCAAAGCAATAGAAGAAATACATTAATCTTTGCACTGGTACGTTATGCTGGAGATGACAATACAAATTTGTCATAGAGAATAAAAATGGTTAACATTAATGTTAGACTCAACACTGGCAGAGCCAGTTTAAACATCATATCACACATTCGTGATTCTTACCTTTCAATCGTGACTCAACGCAAAAGAATATTTTACGAGTACATTTTTTAAAATTAAAAAGGAGAACAGTTAAATTAAAGTATACTTACTATAATTAGACCAGTGATATACACTATACAGCCACTTTCGCTTTCCGTACACATGAAATATTGGACACTTGTTATCGTCATACACAAAATTAACAGGATGTATCATACTTTCTGGATTTTTAGTCACAAATCGTGATTAAAAGCAACAGAAAGCAAGAGATTTCTTAATATTAAAAGGTAAAATTATTCGGGAAGTAACAGTCTGTCGCAGGCGCATCGCGAATCTGAAGTAGGACATGTTTCAACTTACATTTCACTGATTGTACATGTTGTCTCATGTCGGGAATTGTCAAAACCTGATTGCAGTGCCTTCTTTTTCAAGATTTTCGATAGTATAGCCACGATAACACATTATAATTACGTTAAAAATGCGAATTTAATACGCGCACACTAAACGACGCCATTACCACGATTGCACTGCACTGGGAAATACGCGGGAAGCTACGGCGCACGTCACTCCTGCGCCACTAGCGCGCGCGATTTCAAATTCAATTTCAATTAAAGTCAAAAAGATTAAATCCATATTTATGTACATAAAAAATTCAAAACGTGAAGGGCTTTAGAAGCGTTATGTTAATTCCAGCAATTAATCTAAAATACTTTTGCATTAAACGAAATCTATAATTTTATGTATTGTAATATGTATAATGGTATTAAATAAAATGTACATAAATATTGTAAATATTGTATATACTGTAAGTATTGTAAATAGTGTATATACGTATGTATAGTGTTCAAAACATATATAACATAAATAGACTCGTATATGAAGTATGAAATTACATTTATAATACTTCATTTTCCTTATTACATTTCCTTTCATCTAATTTCCTGCATATGTCATACTAAAATAAATATGTCATACTTTCCCATGCATTTAATAGTTGAAATCGTGCAATAGTTACATAATTAATATATATAAGTAAAAAATAGAATGAATGGAAGAAATGGAATGAGGAGCGGCCGCTTAGCGTTCGATACTCAGCAGCGAAGATGTACGTAATCGCGAACGCAGTATAGCGGCGATGCTCGCATTCGGCTCCCACTGCCTCGCAGCAGCCGCAGTTTCTCATGATGTTACAGGCCGCGCCGCGGTGTTACAGGCGCTCCGCAGTGTGACGGGCTCCAGGCAGAAAGGTATCATGTTCGCCTTATCGCAAACTGCGGCTAGCCCGGGCTGCGAGGAGATCGGCCCCTTTTTCCGTCCTATGCAGAACTCTGATATACAGCCACTTTCGCTTTCCGTACACATGAAATATTGGACACTTGTTATCGTCATACACAAAATTAACAGGATGTATCATACTTTCTGGATTTTTAGTCACAAATCGTGATTAAAAGCAACAGAAAGCAAGAGATTTCTTAATATTAAAAGGTAAAATTATTCGGGAAGTAACAGTCTGTCGCAGGCGCATCGCGAATCTGAAGTAGGACATGTTTCAACTTACATTTCACTGATTGTACATGTTGTCTCATGTCGGGAATTGTCAAAACCTGATTGCAGTGCCTTCTTTTTCAAGATTTTCGATAGTATAGCCACGATAACACATTATAATTACGTTAAAAATGCGAATTTAATACGCGCACACTAAACGACGCCATTACCACGATTGCACTGCACTGGGAAATACGCGGGAAGCTACGGCGCACGTCACTCCTGCGCCACTAGCGCGCGCGATTTCAAATTCAATTTCAATTAAAGTCAAAAAGATTAAATCGAAAATAAGTAATATTATGCAACAAACCTATAACAAATGATTAGAATTATGTCCATTTCATGATTTACAGATTATGAACTAGGAAATAATATACCAAATTCGTATATCTTAAGATTCTTGTTCATGACTCTATGATCGTTCAAGAACGAGTACGCGAATACTAGTTACGAGTTTCTAAAGAAAATATGTAATGATAAGATACGAAATGTAACTTAATACAATGAAAAGATACTCATATAGTATCGAGACAAATAGAAAATACGTCTGCTCACAGGATGATTACAGGCAATTAGAACAAATGTCACGCAAATAATTGCTGGAAATTAAGATATAGAAGCTCAAGAATTTAATTTTCAGTATATATAGAACCTAATTAAGTTCAAGTAACACGATTTGTAATTTGTAATTTCTTTTTAGTTTCATATCAATATACTGTACGTATTTCACGCGTACTGCAAACAAATAACTCTTCATGGCGCCTGCTTTACTACTAACTTTAATACTGCAGTTAAAAAGCTGCGATACGAGCGTGATCTTGCGTCAAATATTTAGAATGACTGCGACTGTAACACGATAATTATTTTACCGTCGTATACGTGCGATCTGTTATCTTCTAGTCTGAATAAACAGAAGCATTAACTTCTCATCTACGTAATAGCGACCTGTTAATCTATTCCCTTCTCTCTTTTACCTTAGACTTTTCCACAATGCCGTTTTCTTCCTTTAGCTATTTAGCACGTGCATGCACATCTTCGAGAGTGTAACCGTACAGAAGACACAAGTACTCGCATTACGCGTAACGTATTAAAAGCGTTGATAAAAGCGACGATGTTAAGTACAAGCGATGTGTGAAAGTGTTCATCGACTAATAAATCATTCGCCTAGTGTCACACGATAATCCTGCTATTTAAAAAAGAACCCTGATCCACATTTTCTGATAAGGTGGAGCGGAGAATGTATCGAGAGAACGAACGGAGATCAAGCCACAATTCTCGAGCATCACGTAACCCAAGCATTCACATAACAGTTCTGATGCTCGCTATCGGAATCGGTACTATTTTATTTGCATACGCTGCGTTTGTATCCACGATCGATGCGAGGCCGCACAACGAAACCTCTGTACAACAGGTGATATTCGTAAGTGTTATCCGGTTTATCTATGATGAACATGCATGTTTGCTTTGCGCCGAGTAATCAGACGATTCAACAGGTCTTCCGACACGGAGATCGAACTCCCACGGAAACATATCCGAAGGATCCATATCGAGATTACAAATGGGAAAATGGCTGGGGCGCTTTGACCAAGGTAATTTGTTTTCTAATAAAATTGCAATCTCGTTCAATAGAGAATTACGATATAGGCAGGTATGCTGCGAGCGTACAACGTTGGAAAATGGATAAGAGATAACTATGTTTCGACACTTGGCAATAAGTATGATAAAGATTTACTGTTAACGCAAAGCAGTTACGCTGATCGATGTATAATGTCTGCACAAGCTTTGCTGGCTGGTCTATATCCACCGGCGCCTGAGGAAATGTTTGTGCCAGGTTTAGCCTGGCAGCCGATTCCCGTTCATTCTACCCCTAGGAATCTGGACAAAGTACGAATCGTTTCTAATATCAATACGTGTTTAAGAGTCAATTGCCTAGAAACGTTTATTTCCAGACGATCGTGGTCAAAGCTCCCTGTCCCCGATTAGAACAAGCTCTGCAGGAAGCGTACGTGAACGAATCTACGCGTCCAGGAACACCGTCAAACGAGTATTACCAACAACTCACTAACTACACAGGGAAAAAAATTAAAACGATTACCGACGTCGAGTTTTTATATAATACTTTGGAAATCGAAGAACGTCACGGGCTAAAATTGCCAGCGTGGACAAAAGACTATTATAATAATAAAATGCGCGAGATCGCAGCTCGCAGTTTAGCCATATTCACGAGCAACGATTTACAGAAACGACTTCGCGGAGGTATTCTCTCCGCACACGTTTAAAATGATTATTTTCTATTTAAATTCCTTTCAGGACCGCTCCTTAAGACGATAATGGAGTCTATGCATGCTTTCACGAACGGGAAAGATGCACGTCGAGCATATCTCTATGCCGTCCACGATATAACCATGGTTAATTTGTTAAGAACCATGGGCTTTACCAATCAATTCTTTAAGCCCGAATATAGTGCTACGCTTATTTTCCAGCTGCACGTTGAATCGAATCTCGCGGAAGACGCGGAGCTGAAGGTATCCCGTCTTAACGTAAAAAGTTAGTTAACTCGATGTTATTTTTCTTGTTATTTTTTTACGTTTACAGCTAATGTATGTGAATGACACGAGGACGATGATACCTTATCACATGAACATACCGAAATGTGGCACGCCCTGTTTACTCAGAAATCTAATGAAACTGTGGGAAAACGTGCTCCCCGATAATTGGGACGACGAATGTCGAGTCGATTAATATATTTCCTTTCGCGATCCCTATCCGGCGCCTCCTTCTCTTAATTTCGCATGTGATATTTGAACTAGAAGCCTCAATTCTCATATCCGAGCGTACGCGACCGAGACCGAGTGCGCCGTAGCGCACAAATCAATTCTAATTCCAGCGAAGCTGGTTAGGATTACTAAATTGAGCACAAAATCGTTTAACCAGGATGTGTCCGCGTTGCTTACGCAATAAGTGACACTGGATGTTTTGCATGTCTCGTTATGCAATACGGGAACGATTATTCCGAGCACTCTTTCCGTTGACTTCTAATACCTCGAATAAAAGAGCACGCGACCCTCGATCTCGACTCAAACGTCTCATCGATCATACAAATGTATAAATTTTTAACTTTTCTACTTACATATCTATAATAATTTGTAAATAAACTAGTTTCCTATGATACCCTGTGAAATCCGTCTGTACGTATCGTTCAAAAGTCCAGTCGTTGACATTTTCAATTTAAATGTTTGACAGTGTTTTATCCCCCGCCGTATACAATTATTTTGTTTCATTACAAATAGATTAAATGTGGAATATGATCGACCTCGGCTAATGGTGATGCGTAACAACGGTCCGTTTCGAGATAAAGTTACCTAAATACATATAAACTCTCGATAGAAACCTGTATCTGTACATATGAATCATCTAAGTAAAAGGAACGTGGCTTATGTACTAATTCCGTAAAACGGAATACTCAGAAAACTCTATTATCGTGCTATCGAGTTTCGCGCACGTTAATTGACGCCTCTGCGAGATATATATTCTACTCGAAATGTGCTTAATCAGTCGATTGCTAAAATAATTTAATCTTTTTGTTACGAGGACAAACTTTTTTACCTTACATCAAAACCGCTGCTGGATCCAATGCTTGTGCGTTCATTTATTATTTGCATTCACAATTTCCCTCCAATTCTTGGACTATCACTTTAATCTAAACTATTCAGGCCGGATACACTAAACGAATTAATTAGATATCACTACTAAACTATCGGAGGTGTTTGTACGACGTTTACGAGACAAAACACGAGCAATGGCAAATATTTTCAGAAGTCAAAGGACGAAAGTCCTAAATGTAGTTCAAATCAGAGTACATATGTATAGACACAGTAATAACGTTCTGGCTGTTCTCTTACACACGTGCAGTTCAATGCAGTCTAATCCATTCTGATTGGCCAGCTGCTTAATGGTAGTATTCTCTCTGCTAAAATTATCTTCGTCGTCTATACACTTATACATAGAGGCAAGCAGAGTAAAAAGATAAGAATATAGTAGTCGAGAAGGAAGGGATGGTAAATGAAGCAAGTGGAGGAAGGAACGACTACAGCGGCGACGGGATGCGCAGTCGTATCGGTGTTGGTTTCCTTGTTTCCTCGCGACGTGGTCATACGTCGGGTACCGCGCCTGGGCCTGTTGTTCCCTTGTGATTGACGTGTTTAAACTACGATTCTCGTTTATTGATTCAAATGCCCTCGAATAATAGAAATAAGCTGTCAGACATCAGTCAATTCCTCTTCTGAAGCTTCGCGCGTCGAATAGTGTCTCAACGTTATACCGACGAATTACTCCCATCGTCGATTCTATGATACTTAGTGTCTGATCACGCTTGTCACTCTACTCGTGTGCCTGGGTTCCGGCCAAAAGGTTAGATTTATATATTTCATTCTAAATCACTCTACTTTCCCTTTCACTCTATCTCACACTCTCATTTTTTACTTCACTTTTTTTTCACCGTTCTCGTAATCAGTTATCCATTTGCATTCAGATCTGTTCTGTCTCTGAAAAAATGCACGCTTCGTAATTGACACGCAGCTCAGCAGAATTTCCTACACGTCATATTAGAGTCTGTTAATTGTTGCGTCAAACCTGTGAACTGCACTCGAAGCATGAAGAGCAGCAGTTCTACTCGCAGCAAATTCTACACTTGACGTTTTTTCATTCGCAGAATCGTACTTTAACTCGGCAAAATGTTCAGCTGGCTTAATCGGGAGGAGGGCGGCAAACAGGATCTTTTTGATAGTGTCGCCGATGGCCTCAAAAAGATATACAAAGCGAAATTGCTGCCGCTCGAGCAGCATTATCACTTTCACGATTTCCACTCGCCGCAGCTCGATGATCCAGACTTCGACGCGAAGCCCATGATCCTTTTGGTGGGCCAATATTCTACGGGGAAAACCACGTTCATCAAGTATTTGCTAGAACGAGATTTTCCCGGAATAAGAATCGGCCCGGAACCAACGACAGATCGCTTTATTGCAGTTATGTATAATGAGAAAGAGGGTGTCGTCCCTGGAAACGCTTTAGTGGTCGACCCGGACAAACAGTTTCGTCCTCTTTCAAAATTTGGCAATGCTTTCCTTAATAGATTTCAATGCTCCACCCTTGCATCTCCTGTTCTAAAAGGAATATCCATAGTTGATACACCCGGTATATTGTCAGGCGAGAAACAAAGAGTACGTATATTCGTAAACTTCTCTTATGGATTTAGATAGAATTCCTGTGTTAACATTTGTTTTACATTAGGTTGACAGAGGCTATGATTTCACTGGTGTTATGGAATGGTTCGCTGAACGGGTAGACAGAATTATACTGCTATTCGATGCACACAAGCTTGATATTTCTGACGAATTTCGAAGATTAATCGAAGCATTGCGAGGACACGATGATAAAATTCGAATTGTTCTAAATAAGGCAGACATGATCGATCATCAACAACTTATGAGAGTGTACGGAGCACTGATGTGGTCTCTAGGAAAAGTTTTACAGACGCCTGAAGTCGCTAGAGTTTATATCGGCTCGTTCTGGGATCAACCTTTAAGATACGATGTAAATAAAAGGTAAATTGACTTCAGGTATCTGCGATGTTCATCGTGTATTATTAAGCATACGCATCCAAATTAAATTGGTTTCTGTTACAGACTATTCGAAGACGAAGAACAAGATTTATTTAAGGACATGCAATCGCTACCTAGAAATGCGGCGCTCAGGAAACTCAATGACTTGATTAAACGCGCACGATTAGCAAAGGTAAGGAAACATAAAAAACGCGTACCGTTGATTACCGCAATTTCTGATAATCTATCCATATCGGCTACTTTCAATTGATAAAACTTAATCGCGTGTTCATAGGTACACGCTTATATAATCAGCGCTTTGAGGAAAGATATGCCCAGCGTGTTCGGTAAAGACAACAAGAAGAAAGATCTTATCAAACATTTGGGACAAATTTATGATCAAATACAAAGGGAGCAACAGATCTCGCCCGGCGATTTCCCAGACCTTAAAAAAATGCAAGAATCGCTCGCTCACCATGACTTCAGTAAATTCAATACCCTCAAGCCTAAACTATTAGAAGTGGTGGATAATATGCTACAAAAAGACATCGCGAAACTCATGGCCATGATTCCTAATGAAGAAGTTAACACAACATTAGAGTCGCTTGTCAAAGGTATCTGTTTTCTATATATTTTTATTTCTGTATTAATGTCTTCATAAAGATAAAAATGAAGACTGAGAATCTTTATACTTCTATATATCGATATGACGTAATGATGATTCATAAACGCTTATTTTGCAAAAACTAGGTGGTGCATTTGAAGGCGTTGAAGATCAAGTAAGTCCGTTCGGATATAAACGAGGGGAAGGCATCGATGCTGGTGCAGGCGAACCAGAATGGATCGTCAACAAGGAAAGATATAAATATGATACGATATTCGAGACGCTTGGCCCTTGCGACGGAAAAATCACCGGGGCTGGTAAGTTTCTATCTATCATTAACGATTACGCTTTGCTACCAAATACTATTAACGGTTTTCGTTCGATTTACAGCGGCCAAGTCGGAAATGATAAGATCGAAATTGCCGAACAATGTACTTGGGAGAATTTGGAAGCTATCGGATATCGACAACGATGGATTCCTGGACGCAGATGAATTTGCCTTGGCGATGCATTTAATTAAGGTAAAACTTGAGGGTTACGATTTACCTTCGAAATTACCTGATCATTTGGTACCACCATCGAAACGCGATATATAATTTAGTTTCAATCTTATACACCCGTTTATTCACCGATACGTTTCGCACGTTTCATGCGCACATTATAGATCCACTGTATTTATTAATTTGCAAATAGTGCAATCCGAACGTATCGATTGATGTATATTTTAAATATCGGAAAGAATTTGAGATACGCGGACAGATTTTATATCGCGTTTTCAAACTATAGTTTTCTATCCTGGAAGTATTTTATCTTTTTCATCGATGGTATGATATTAATTACACTAGTTAAATTATTACGCTGTCTATGTTTCCATTAATATTTTCAATAAACTACGAACATCATAAACACAGAGTATAACGAAATTATGTAATTAATTAATAATTTTATACAAATGTGTATATCACGTATATACATATATCTGTGTGTATACCTATGTATATATGTATGTACATGTGTGAGCAATGTAATTCTCGGTTCGAATATAATTGTTATCGTTTCATAAGAAACTTCAGAGATTTTATATATGTCAAATATTTTCATTCTTCCTCGTTATAAAAAGAAGAGCACGTGCCTACATACTCACGAGTTCGATGAAGTAGGAACTATATTTATTTAACACGCTAATCTAGAAACAAACACGGCAGTTATTCCGTAGTGGAAAACTCGATGAAAAGAAAGCAGGCTATCGTATCCTAAAGATACGCAATATACATAATATGACGTTACGAGACATATTAGAAAAGTATGTCACAACGATTCAGTCATTTTATACGCGCTTTACTTGTCTAATTAACACGATATTTCTCTGTGTCTTTTTAAAAGGAACGTCAAATTAAATTATGAAATGAGGCTTGTAAAAAAGAAATATTTAAGTATATTTTTCGATAAATTATACAAACTTGGCAATTACACTACGAAAAAGCACACTGTATTTTTTTTTTTAGCACTGCCAACCGTGTTGAATGCGTCTTTCGATGTGATAATTTAAAGAGAAACATATATTCCCTTTCAATATTTTTTGTACTTTACAGCAAAGTGATATTGATAATGATAAAAGAAGATATTTTTACGCAATACTTTGTATAATGCAAATATATAACGAACTTTTAAAAATGACTTTACGATCACGTAAATACAGATCTTCAAGTGTACTCATTCCATCCTGTACACCTGTTTGCCGATCGATGGCGAGATACCAATTTTTGTACAAATGCTTATATTATGCTGTAACCGAATATCGATATCTAGTAAATTATAAAAAATAAAGAAAAGTATCAGATTGCGACTGCTATAATTCGTCATGCCTAACGCGCGCTAGGAAGTTTAAAATGCTGTCTTTCATGCTTTCCGCCGTCGTCCCATTAATTCGATAACCATTCGTAATCTTTTTTCCACCGTATCGAGTGTCATACGCTATCACAGTTGGATATGCCCTGACTCCGGCCTCGGCACATTCGCGTACGTACATTTCACAGTTGAAGGAACCAAATTTTGCCTTCGGTCTCAGTAGCTGAAGAAATAAAACTAATTTTAGAAAAGAATCTTATGTATTAGGTATTATATACTCACTTCAGCGACTATAGCAAACTGAGGTTCGAGTAGTCGACAATGCCCACACCACGGAGCATAGAAATCGACGATCCATATACTCCTATCACTTAATACTTCAGTTTTCAATATCGATGGATTTAAGTCTCGAACATTGCGAGGGAGGAAGCGCGTGATCCATGTTAATATCGAAGTCGAATCTCGTTGCCCACTGTGCGAACTAAACATCTTTCATCAGATTTAATATTTTCCACGTTTCAGGTTTTAATAAATGGTTACTTACGCGAACACGTTCGCTGCGTTCGTATCGCTAAGATACAGTCTTATAGTAGGGTAACTACGTATTCCTTGAGCTCCACACAGAGCGGATTCCATTTCGCAATTCACACTAGCTATTTTTATATTAGAAAGTATCGATAAAGCATTCGCGACGGCAATCCACTGTGGTTTCAGCCGTTGGCAAGGCGCGCACCATGGTGCGAAATAGTCGATCACCCAAATGAATTTACCTAGCCTTTGCTCCAAGTGACTCTTGAAATTATGAGAGTTCAACTCTAGCACTGTTGGTTTTTGTATCTCTTTAATGAACTGAACAACATTTTCTGCGGTTTTTTCCATCGAAAACCTGTGTACAGCGGTACCGTTCACGAGCATTGCGGTCGGATACGAGCGAATGTTATGCTGCTGGCAAATTGTAGGGTGTACAATGCAATCGATAATTCCAAAACGTATCACAGATTTATCGAATTCCATCGACGCTTTGCGAAGTTGTTTCAAAAAGTCCAGACAAGGTGGACACCATGGCGCGTACCAATCGAGAAACCATGCTCCGTTATCTAGAACAATTTTCAATACATACAACAATCTATGCATACGTTTACAACGATACGTACCTTTAATCCCGCTCATTATCGACTTTATCTCATCCGCGTTTAACGCCCATACATTCGTCGCTTTATGACTATTGTGAAAGAACTTGACGATATCGTTCAGTACATTTTGCCCGTGATGCCATTCGAAGGCACCTCCTGGTTTTAGAATTGCCCACATTGGATAACGATTTACGCCAAAGCTGTTACAGATCCGCGATTCTTTTCCACAATTTATTTTACCTATAAACTTCACCATCAATGTTTGCGATCTACTTAAGCTTTCTATTATCTGTATGCTCACCGAGTTTAACTTCGCTAAGAACATGCGGCAGTTTTTTCAATATCGTATCTAATTCGTCTATGTATCCGATATAAAAACACAAAAGCCAACTAGAATCAGCTAGTTTATCTTTCTCAGAATTCTTCCTAATATTCTATAAATTAAAACAGCGATTAATATGTTTGCTCAGAATGATAATGGATATATTTCAATGATAATGGATATGTTTCATATAAATATGAATTACCAAAAGTTCGTCAGTATTGAGGTCGTCGGGTTCTGGTAAATGCTGCATTATCTCGTTTACCAATTCCTCAGATTCCTCTATATTCTTGAAGGAATTGCTTCCCTCGGTTGACAAATAAATAATATTAGTGTCCTGTGAAATAGTTTTACACTTCTCCTTTCGGTCACAGTAACATATCCGTACGTCAATTGTATTTTCCTAAAGCAAATCACCGAATATTCATACTAAATAATAAAATGATGAGTTTGAGAAATAAGAGTGATAATTACAAAGATCGCTGCTATCTTTGAACGCTCGAGCGATGTGAAACAATGACGGTCTCCGCCGCAGACGAATATTAACATAGGCTTCTTTCTCTTGCTCTCGTGATAAATAAGATTTACTAAAGGCTCGTCGATTTCTGGAATAACTATTCTTAATTGATTTAATATAAATTTCATAAGAGCTGTATATTTTTTCTCTCCGCTATACCGCTCTCCCTGTCTTGAATTCTGTAATACAGAAATAATATCTCGGAACTGTAGTCTAAAATCTGTTAGTTTAATTGATGTACCTTTGCATAATGCATTATCGTAGGATAGGCTCGTATTCCAACCTGATGGCAAAGTTGCCATTCATTTTCGCAATTCACAGCTGCTATATTCACAGCTCCGTCAAGCTCTTCAGCTATTTGTTCCCAAGTTGGAGCAAGCGTGTGACAGTGGCTACACATCGGAGAATAAAAATTGACTAGCCATACTCTTTTTGATAAAAGAACATTTTCATCTGTAAGAAGGATGAATAAATTCGTATTTGCATAAATGCTTTAACAGAAGATTTAATAGGAAGTTTACAGTAATCAGCCTCATCAAGAGTGACGACCCATGGACTGTCGTTATAAAGATCAATGTTGTGAGCATAGCCCCAAGATTGATAGGACTGCCTTTTATTGGAATCATCTAATCCTTCTTCTCCATAGGTATCATATCTTTTTCTTGAAACTGGATCCTTTAATGTTTCATATGCTTTGGTCAGTACAATGAATTTCTCATGGGACTCAGAGTTATCCTGCAACATACAATCGTTTTAACAGTGATTAAGACTATACAATTTTCCAAGTTCCATTTTATCTATTACCTACATTTATGCTACTATTCTACTTGATCTTTGAATGAAAACTTCTAAATAATAATTGACAGTATGTGTTTTCCATATGCTCAATTAAAATCCTCGACTTACGTTAGAAACTAGCTTGATAATAGTGTTGCACTCTCACGTACATTGTTTTTATCAGGATGTTCTATCACAGCTAGCTTCTTGAAGGCTCTCCTGATTTCCTTTAAATCGGCCGTCCTGCTTACGCCAAGAATCTCGTAATAATCATCTCCCACGCAGCACCATAAATTGGCGACAACAAGCAAGACGATAATAATAATATACTTATACCTGAAATAAATGAACGAACTTCAGAAAACAAAACCGAAAGTGAAATAGGTCTCGCGAAATGAGAAATCGTCCTTTATCAACGATACGATACTTCGTAATTTCAGTATCGTATTATAAGCACTTACATATTTCTCTGTTATCGTCCATTCATCAAAGTTCAATTTGAAAAATAACGTGAGAGGAATGTTGTACAAAAAAGGAAACAAACTGAAAATGAGACTCAGCTGGCTGCTTCGCTCTAAGTCTGAGTCTGAGTAGGCGCTGAAAATTATAGGGGGCGTGTAACGTAACGAACGACAACGACTATAACATCGCTTTCCATTGTATGCGGACGACAGTCAATTGCGTCAACAATTTCAAATGTCGTTGAAAACGCTGTCAACCGCCAAAACCGCGATAGTCCACAGTTTTTCGTAGATTTCTCACCGTTTAATCCCTACCTGTTTGGACGATCTACCGGTTTATGGGTCCACGGAAAATAAATCTCCTCTCGAAGAATTAGCAGAAATATTTCTCGAACGTAAATACGCGTCCAGGTATGTTTACCCCATAGTCTATGTGTTTATCCAAACTGAACTTGATTCAATGTCATTTGCTGTTTACGCGTGCATATACGCTTTCTGTGAAATCGAAAATCTGTAAAATTGTTTCACACATGCCCGTTATTACTGGCCATCTCATTTACTCTGTTTTAATTTGAGCTTAATTACTGTTTATTTTATTAATAACAGGTATTAATAATAACTATTCGAAAGATAGAAAGGTGCTACATTTTCAGGTAGGTGAAACACGTGCGTAATGGAATATTCTGTATTATTGAACAAATAAATGAAATATTGGTGGAATTAACGGTTTAAGAAAAAAATCTTTTCTTTTTGTACTAATTTATGTAGAAGTAACACTACAGAAAAATGAAGTTGTCTAAACTACGCTCAGGCAGAGCTAAGCACAACGTAAGTCCTTCAAAATCACCGTCTACTCCACCTGCAAGCAGTGTCACACCACAGAGAAAGAAGATCTTGAGGAGTTCTTCAAAATCTACAGAAATTCCAAGACCATTGAGAGCTTCAAAGAAACTAACTAAGGAGCTAAATTCTTCGATAGAATCACAAGAGAAACTAATTATTAAGGATAATAAGAGTGAACAGTTGAAATCCAGTATATCTGACAACGATGCGAATGAAACGTATGATCTATCAAATTCGTTTTCGTCTGGTGGAAAGGAAAAACCTAAAAAACGCAAGTCAACACCAACTAATAGAAAACGTAAGGTAAAGAGACTCTCACCATCTATGAAAACGTCTCCTAAATCTCCTACGTTAAAATCAAAATTGAGAAGTTCTAAGTTACCAATATCAAAGACATCCATTGACGGTTGTCTTGTTAATAACAAAAAGGTATCTCCAAAAAAGAACAAAAGTCTATCCCCACTCAAGAGACTAAGTAATGTAGGTGATAGAAACGTTGCATCTACAAGTAAACGACATAATCTAAGTACAAAGGCGAGTCCCAAAAAGCATGAATTAAAAGAACCCGTAGTACGACTTAAAAGGCTTTCCAAAATTGTTATGGCCGAGTGCTCATCTCTTCCATCTCCCAAAGTAAAAATATTCATAAACGACGAACTTTTGACTGATCATAACGTAAACGTTACACAAGACATATTTGATTCTATACATTCGCCGAAGCTATCCAATCGTAAAAGATCGGCTCTTGTAGCCTCCACTCCAAAAACTCAGCAAGTACTCGATGCCACATTGACGGTAGAGAGCGAGCAAGAAGCAAAGAATGACACTTACGAACTCCTTGAGCCCAAAACACCGAGATTACGAAAGGCAATGAACGAAAAGGAAGACGTCAAAAATCAAATTTTACAGTGTGATATCAAAGGCAAGACTGCTAGACAAAGCATGGTAAAGAAGAAAGGCAATGTACAGTTTACAAGTCCTTTATTACAATATAAAAGTCGTAATCGATCGGTACAAAATAAACGAAATGATAGTCTGAAGATTTCGCCGAAGAACTCGAGAATAAATATTTCAAAATCAGTAACAGCTATTTCCCGTTCAAACAATTCTATGCACGGCAAAATCTCTGTTGCTAATAATTCGCTTGTTTCTTCACGACTTCGCAAATCGAGTTCTTTTCCTAATGCTACAGCGTCGTCGCCATTCCCGTCTATTAAAACACCAGGTAATACGTCGAATTATTGAAAGCATTGTGAAAGATTTTATAGGATCTCGTTCAATTACAGATCCAAAGAGTTCAGGAAAGAAAACAATGCCAAATTTTGCTGAGATCCATAAAAAGATGTTTGCTAAATCAGAATCTATTATCGATGCAAAGAAACGCGTGCAGGACAGACACACGGCATTAAGTACTAAAGCTTGATTAACTAATGATTCGCTTGAACGTTTTTTAATACTAATTGTGATTTACTTATGTTTTAGCTCGTTTAGAGAATGGAGATGCGACAGGGATAAAAACTGTCGCTAATAAATTGCCAAAAGTAAATCAATCGTCTAGCGGGACAAAAAATGGCTTTACAAGATTCGGATTTAAATTAAGAAAACCAGAAGCCACTGCCTGCATTCTAAAAACTAAAACTCCAAATCCGAGACGGTACGTACAGAATTAAATTTACATTTTAAGATCTACAATCGTTTTTATTTTTTAACAGAAGTACAGAGCAGAACAGGGCGATTTTGAAGGGCGTAAGGACTAATCGGCGCTTTGAACTTCAAATGAAGATGAGAAACAAATGCAAAGAGGTTTCCAATATGTGTTAAGATTCATTATTCTTAATATGAGTCCTTTGAATTAATACCATTGAACATATTTATTTGTAATCATAAAAAGAGTCTCATAGAGCTCAATTCATTGTTTCCTTTACATGTGATAATAAAAAAAAAAATTTGTTTACAAATTTATTGTAACAATAAGCATAATTGATTAAAATTGCATCTTTCGTATTAAGTACATGACTGATAGATTGCTAAATTATTTTCGAAAGACAAAATACGAAATCCTCAGCGAGGACGATAAAGATTCCCGGTTTACTCTGTCTATCTTAGTAGGCATACAAGTATAACAATAAAAATTCTTATCAATATTGTTTCGTGAATTTCTCGAAGCGCCTCTCAAGCCAGTTTTCAAACAGCTATCAATATAATTCCACGATGAAACAGGTTAATATATCCGAGAACAGCTGTTCGAATCCGCGGTTTCCGTGCTCGGTACATTTTATGCGAAGGTATTTTTTTAAACGGTAGTGTAAACTCGACGTAGCAATAATAGAAACACCAAGATAGACGAAGTACACGAAGAATAAATGTGAAGATATATCGTTTGAAAGCCGATTCCTGTTTACGGGAAAAGAATCAAAATGGTATCTTTCAATGTTTTGCTCGGGTTAACTGTCAAATAAACACATGTAACCAACGACGCGTAAACTCAAGGGATTACATATAATCATAATAAAAATGGATGTTGTAACGAGAAGCCTAGAGGCTCTTATGCGTGAGTAAACATTCATCAGAATCGTCGTCGTATGAAAGATATTCACGACTGCCAAGAATTAATTTGAACCTATTAAAGCTATCGGGTGTTACGATTAGTTCTGCTTCCTCCGTATTTTTCTTTTGTCTATTTTTACAGAAAGGGTAACGAACCCGCAGAACCAGAAGCCAGACATAGCAGCGACCGAAGCGTTTTGCGTGATGCTTACCAAAGAAACGGAAGGTATCCAAATTGGTACTAAATTATTAGCATTGCACATTCAGTCCTCTAATGAAACCGAAGCACTTCAAGCTCTTACCGTAAGTTTATTTCAATATTCAATTCACATTTCAATATTCGTTCTTAAATAATGATTCCTGTACGTATACATGAATTTTGGATTTTAAGTTACTGGACACGTGTATGAGAAGATGCGGGCCGTCTTTTCGCGCAGAAGTTGGCAAATTTCGGTTCTTGAATGAAATCATTCGAATAGTTTCACCGAAATATCTTGGTGGCAAAACACCGGTTACTGTACGTCAAAAAGTATTACAGTTGCTTCGTACGTGGATAAAGGAATATCCGAAAGAAGTAAAGATTAAAGAAGCCTATGAAATGTTGAAAAAGCAAGGTGTCATAGAAGTGAGTATATAACTCGCGTCCTCTTGCCTCATCGACTTCAAATATATATTTATTCAGGACGATCCTTTGCCCATGAATAATATACAAGAGGAGAGTGTAAAGACGCCAAAGGCGAAGAGCACGATATTCGATGACGAGGAAAAATCGAAATTGTTACAAAAGTTACTTCAGAGTAAAAATCCTGATGATTTACAAGCCGCGAACAGATTAATTAAAACTATGGTCAGAGAGGTGAGTAATTTTTATGTTCGTAACAAGAGCTTCGTTCGTTTACCGAATGAATTTCCAGGATGAGAGAAGAGTGCAGTTGAACTCGCGTAGAATAATGGAGCTGGAGTCTGTTCACAATAATGCGAAGTTGTTATCGGAAATGTTAGACTCGTACAATTGCAATGAAACTAGTAAAGAAGATGTCGAACTAATGAAGGAACTGCATCAAGCTTGCGAACGATTAAAGCCAATTGTATTGAGGCTAGCGAACGAGACGCAAGATAACGAGGAAATGCTTGGTAAATATCTTAGGACACCTGAATTATTCCGGAGAATCGAATGGCGCGAGCGTTACTCTTTTAGTGTGTTAATTACGGAATTTTTAAACTAGATTCTTTTGTTAGAGAAGTGATTGGAATTTCTAGGTGATGTACTCGTCGCGAGCGATGAACTGGAACAAGTGTTCGAAAAATACGATGCTGTAATAGTTCGTGGCGAACCTGTCAAGTCTAAGACAAGTTCCAATGTTGGTCCTTACTTGTTAGACTTGTCCTCGCCGTTGGAAGACGTCCCTCTTGAAAATATCGGCATCGATACAAGTTCCACAGCGTCGACGAATCATCAAACGGACTTGGAAGTTTTAGGGGATATCTTCAATTCTTTAGGGAAACCCGAAAATTTAGATACTCCCTCGATTACTAATTCGAACCTTTTAATGATAGACTCGATCATGCAACCGCTCAATGCATTACCTAAAAGTAAAAAAGGTTTGTCAATATGAACTGTCTTAAGAGGAGTTTTACGAAACGAGGAAATGATTTATGTAATTATTTGTATCCAGAGGAACCGGTGAACGCGATCGAAAAGAAAATTGACAGTAAAGCAAGAGCATTGGAGGAACTGAACGAGTTGAGCGAATCTTTGCTTAAACAAAGCTTATCGGGCACAGTGCCGAATTCCCGTGTGAAACCAGGCAATCACAGTGGCAGTTCTCTACAATTTTCCGAATTGTCAGAACCAGTAAATACGAGAACTGTCAATACAAGTAATAATTCCGAATCAATCGGTAGTCTTCCATCTCAAGATAGTGCGAACGATCAAACCGTTATCCAATGTAATACAAATAATAAGAGAGATGCGAACTCGCGATTGAACACTGCGCTGTCGACAGAGAACTCGGTTACTCCAGAACCTGAAATTAAACCTTTAACGGATATTAACATCAGCCTTCAAGACATTAAACCAGGTAACTACTGCCAGGTAACTTGATCGTTTCTTCTAATCCTTTTTATGTTAAACTATTCTTTTTTCTAAAGGTATCAATCCACCTATGACGGTAATCGAAGAGAAGAACGGTATATCTGTTGTACTTCATTTCGCTCGAGATAATCCGAGAGAAGATGTGTTCGTCGTCGTAATTACAACGATGAGCAAAAACTCGAAACCACTTAGTAATTACTTGTTCCAAGCAGTGGTGCCGAAAGTATGTGGATTCTTTATTAATCAATTAATTCGTCCACATCATTCGAAAATATGCCTGAATGCTTTCAGAAGTGTAAGTGTAGACTTCAGCCACCGTCTGGAACGTCGTTGCCCGGTCACAATCCATTCCTCCCGCCGTCAGCAATTACTCAAATTATGTTAATTGCGAATCCTACTAAGGTAGCTAATGTTCGTGTTAATCAACTAGGTTCCAAACGTTTATTATAATATTTTCCGCAGGAAACGGTATCGTTAAAGTTTATGTTAAGTTACACGATGGACGAAGAGACTTTCACAGAGATGGGCGAAGTAGAGCAGTTGCCTCTGATCTAAGGTACTTAAAGTGACGCCTCCACGAAGCACAGATCTCAATGATTAAAAAGTGAGAATATATTGTTTATTACCAAGATTGGCAGAATCTTGACGATTGTTTTCTTTTTATTTTAACTTATCATGTTCTACGGGTAATGTTATGTTCATCAATGTATTCGTAAATGAAATTAATATTGTGTAGATATTTATAAATTTACGAGGGTCTACTCGTGAATATGCTTGAAAAAATGTGCAAATCTATTTTAAGACTGGAACTTGAAGTTGATACAGTGCAAGACGACACATTGTAAGATTGTATGCGCTATATGAGTAAAATAAAAATAATATGAAAACAGAAAGGAAAGGACGTACAATAATTATAATATATTCTTATAATAAATAATACGCTACACCTTATAAATTATAATGAAGTTCTCTATGTAACATACACGATTTCGCGATCGTGATAACGTACGACTCAGGGAGCGGGATGACCCTGATATTCTCGCTCCACTGTTCCACTGGACACGTTCCACAATCGTGCGACACCGTCGGATGAAGCTTAAACAAAATAAAACTTAGCTAGACCTATTAAAAATGATGATAGAGAACATGTGAAAACTCGTGCCATTACCAGTAAATATGTACTGCGAATCTGCGCTAAATGCCGCGTCCCAAACCCATCGTTTCGACTCGTGTTCGAGTACTTGTACCTCTGAGAAGTCGGTCGTTTTCCAAACACGAGCAGTCTGATCCGCGGACGTGATTACCAAGAGCCTAAACGCAATCGAACATGTAATTACATAATTTAATTCCTTTATATGTTCGACGCTTAGTACTCACGTAGAATCGGGACTAAACTTGCATCGAAGCGCATAACGTTTGTGCGCTATAAGTTTGTGCCGAGGATTAAGCCGCGTAGGCTCGTCTCCCACACCGCCGGTAAGCGTCCAAATGTAACAATGACCTTTATTATTCACAGCCGCCATGTAAGTACCGTCCTGGTCGATCGCAACATCTTGCACAGATGCTTCAGCCTCTGGTATCTTTACAAAAACATCGGTCATCATATTAAATGAATAAAATATGGGAGTTTCATTTCCTAAACTATTTACCAGTTGTTCATTGTGATCTGAACGCAGGTCCCACAGATGTATAACACCGCTCTGATCTCCAACTATGAGTTCTGCTTGATTAGGGTGTAGGCATACACAATTTACGGGTGCTGATACTTGGAATATCCTCTGGCATTGGAAGCTACTCGATCTGTAATACAGTTATAATGTTCGTCTATATTTGTCTATATAAGGGCACGATTGATAGATTAGATTGTATTTACCTGAGATCCCAAATTCTGGCTGAACAGTCCTCACCACCAGTGTACATCCATTTACCTTCCTCCTAAACAAAATTAGATGGATATATCGCAATAAGAATAATCGAGCTGTTATAATGAAATACCTGAAAGCCCAAGCCAGCGATATTTTTCGATACTCCTTCGTAATTAATTATTGGATTTGGATTGTTTGAAACTAAGTCGTACATTCGTATATGTTGGTATCCAGCAGCAGCTATTAGATATTTACCTGGAGTAATGTCCAGGGCATTTACTTGCTAAAAATCAAGTTTCATTGTTAAAGAATAGGAACAGAAGTATTTAAATGAAAGTATTTCAAAATATTACCGAGTCTGTATGCTCGCACACTCGTTGACAAACTCCTGTGTGTGGTTGCCATATTTTGATAGTGTGATCGTAACCACCTGTTACCAGAATAACTTGTTCATTGCTGTTCGCGTTATCCACAGTCATTGTAAGTAACGTATTCTGTGGTTTTTATTCTTATGTCAGAATATAAATTCTTGTTCTCCCTGTGATTGGAAGTTCAGTAATGGCTCTCATTAACTGTACTTGAAAATCATATTAAAGATGGTTAAGACTACACATTGTATATTTTTAGATTCTTTCCTGTATCTTTTTATTATGCATCTAACGTGTTTTCTTTAGTATTGTATCTGAAAATTAAACATTAAATAATGTCAATAGATTCCAGTCTGTTTGTAAACACTACTGCCAAATAACAGTTTCAATGGAAGGGAATGGAAGTAAAGGCGGTATCGGATTCCTTGTCCTCATTCACTCGATTCTATTCTTTTTCTTCTTAGTACGAAATTAGTGTTAAATAAGATAAATACAAAGAAGGATAAGGAAATGCGTATTGTCATTTCTATTTATTACATTAACAGATAACTGAAATGAATTATCTTTACTAAATAGATTACGAGCAACTCATCTAACGATCTAACCCATAAGTTAATTATACTGTCATCGAATAGACGATGCATGATAAAAATAATATTGCAGACGTCTTTATATACAAGTTATGTATCTAAAAATACAGACTCCCAATTAATGTTTGTCACATACTGCAAACAAATGTTCACAATGCGACATGGAACGGACGCATGCGCTTGTAGTAACGTAAAAACGGCAAAAACGTGTAGCTGATAGCCGATAGCTGAACACGAATCTTCGTGCTGTGCTTTTCTAACAATATTTTCCGCATGTTCTAGTGATTCTATTAATTTTTTACTCGATTATCCAGGTGAGATAGCATTCAATACATTTGACGATTATTCTGTTCGTTCACCAAATTAATGAGAATCGCGGGCGAAAATTGCTCGATATATCTAAGTTTTCGAACAAATATTTTTCGTCGTATCTACTCTGTACCGAAACTTGAGAATGTTGCGAAAATGTTGAGAAAATACTTTCGGATAGAATCTCTTTAATGTCTCGCTGTCCGTCCAGCGGAATTGGCCTCCCATAGACTTTATTTACACCGCATTGTGGTGCACAGTTTACGACAAGTTTTGCTTCCAGAAATCAATATTCCCCAGATAAGCATCGCACTTTAATTAGATTCTATGGCTCGCGATAATACGGTATCTTATCTGTCCTGTAGAAAAATGTTTTGATACGAATTTCACATTACACGATCGCTCTGGCCCTAATTAATTCTATCTAATAATACCTCCGGCGTATGGGTTTGTCGTTTTTCAGTTCCTCACCCTTTACGCTTAGCTGGAATTGTCGATTTAGCATTATGATTTCAACGTAAGTGCATCGACAGACATTTGCGTTTTCTCTTGTTTAATTAGTCGGTGAATTAAACATACGCGAAAGTATGACGTTACTTTCGCATGTTAGAAACTTGACAATAGGTATGAAGCGAATCGAATCTGCTGTGCTGCGTTTGGCGAATTCCGACACTTAAGTTCCTGTTTACTGACGAAATCACGTTTATTTTTAGGTGCTCGTAACATGCTTCATAAAAATCCACGCCCGCTGGTTTTATGCGGCCCCTCCGGCAGTGGGAAAAGCACACTGATTAAAAGGCTTTTCGAGGAATTTCCAGATACCTTTGGTTTTTCAGTTTCCCATACCACAAGATCACCCAGACCGGGGGAAGAGGACGGAAAACATTATTATTTCACGACCAAGGATGAAATGCAGAAGCAGATAGAGCAAGGCAAATTCTTGGAACATGCAGTGTTCAGTGGGAACATGTATGGCACTAGGTAAACGTTGTGTCTCACTGATCATTCGTGAATTCATTTTCTCCTTTATGATTCGTGTTGAAATCATTTGTAAATGGTTTTTAGTAAACGTGCTGTAGAAGATGTGAAACGTGCAGGGAAGGTTTGCGTACTGGACATCGACGTGGAGGGTGTGAAACAGATAAAGCAGACTTCCTTGGATCCTATGTACGTGTTCGTTAAACCACCGTCCATGGAAGAATTAGAGAAAAGGTTGAGGTCTAGGCAAACGGAAACGGAAGAATCTTTAGAACGTAGATTGTCCGTGGCTAGGGTAGAGATGGAGTACGGTAAGTATCGTGTTAATCGAATGTAAAACAAAAAGACTTTACAGTTATTATGTAATTGATGAATAATTTCAGGAGAGAAGCCTGGTAATTTTGATATAACGGTTGTGAACGACGATATCTCCAAGGCGTATGAAAAACTGAGGGAATTTGTTATGTCAAACTTGGAACAACGTAAAATAGGTATACAGTAATCGGTGCACGTGTCAGCACTAATTGTATTTAATTATATAGTATATAAAATGAATGCTTCCTGCGAAATATGTTTATACATACTTTTTTGATATTAGACTTTATTTAATTTTATGTATCAGTCACGTAATTTGAGACATCACAAACAGATTGAATTACCAGGAGGACACGTAACTGGCCAGATTACATTGTACCATAATAAGTTGTCTCCTTTTTAATTTATTTATTATAAAATTGCGTCAACCGAATGTATAAAACGCTGTTAAATATGTAAGGAAGATGATTTATTTTTACATTCGTTGAAAACATAAGTAGTTTAAAAATTAATAATTCTCGATCGTGAGATCTATGAAACGAACTGAAAATGTATATAATTGTAGATTGAGAAAGTACAAGAATTAGAAACTGTTAAATTGTGTAATTATATGTCGCATGACGGCGGTGTGCGAAGTGTTATTGCTTTTGAAATCTCATTTTTAATGATTGAAATTTACTGCCACATTTGAATCTCTTGAAACTTAAATCTCTATAATTTAGCTCGCCATTCCGAGATGCTAATCTGACCGTTTTCCTTTATTTAATTTCCACACTGTATAAGCGATATCTTTCATTAAGATGTTAATTTAGTAAATAAATAAATATGCGTAGAAAGACGTCGGATAAGTTTAGATCTTAATCACGTATTTCTGAACGTATGTAAACGCGGTCGACTTGCGTGGATCGCGGAACTTTTACCGAAGAATGATTGAAAAAAGCAAATGGAGAAAAATGAAAAAAAATAATGTTTTAGATGTAGCTAACTGAGACTATTCACCAGACGAAGTTGTGTTCCAATAGCGTAGATTATTTGTAACGTACTCGTGGTTTTGTCGTTGTACTTGCCTTCGGACATCATCTAATTATTCTCGTAGCGTACAAGATTCATTCCTGCGAACATCGTTAAGTTATATTCAAATCATCGATCATGTTTTTTTAAGATCTATAAAAAGATGATGTGTCAAGAACCCGTGGTCTTGATCGAATATCAACGAATTCTTCGCGTCGTTTCGCATTCACTGTCCATCATTTGATCATTTTCATCTTCGAAGTTAATTTGTAAATACATGTCGCTTCCACGAACGTGAAAAGAAGAACAAATACATATTTTCTTATACGTGGTGTTATCAATTGTTAAACGTGTACGATTAAACGACAGAGAGTAAAAATAAGGATGAAGTTTAAACGTACACGTATCTAAGGTAGCGATGTACGTGCACGTTGTTATAGAAAGTTATATTATTGATGTAATTCACTGTATTGAATAAATACTTCGAAAAGATAGAAAAGACTGCGTCCCTATACTCGCAATTTATTGTTTTAAAATACAGTTAGTACAAGAAAACTAAAGAATAGGTAATAGAAACGAAGTAATAGGCGAAGACTTAAAATAGATTATTAACAATCTGTTTAAGATTGATGACGATGAGGATATTCACGTTTCGGCCAATCTCCATGATGGTGACGAGTCTTGTGTCTCGGTACCTCGCTAACTTCGATAGAAGCGATCTTGGCATTCTTATTTTCTTCCTTTTCCTTCATTTCATCGCGAATCAAATTGTCCCCGTAATTCCTAGGCATGGACTCCTTCGTCTCCTTCGTTTCAGACGCGACCAGCTCTTCTTTATTCTCCGTCGGTCTCTTTGAGAAGATGTAATTAATTACTTGAGGCCTCGGCGCGAAGATGTTCTCTGTTGGATAAGAATTGAGAGAATTGGGTGGGACAGGTTTGTTCAAAGTATTCACTGGACTCGTCCTAACAGCTTGTATCATCTGTTGTTCATGGTTCTCGTATGGAACTGCTTCAAATCGATTTCTACCGATATCGGATTCAATAAATCTTTGGTCTCTGCTTGATCGAAGTCGACGAGGCAAAGGCTCCTCCCGTTTCTCCTCATACGGATCCCTCGAATTCGCGTCGACTCGAGTTGGATATAACGGATCCTCGTATTTAGCTCGATCCAAGTACTCCTCAAGGGTGTTCCAGTTCTCCAGATCTCTGGATATGGCTCTCCTGGCCAGCTTAGAAATTTCCTTTATGTCCAGTGGCTGGGGAGAGAAACGATCCACGTTTTGAAGAGCAGCATCGGGTCTGTCTTGATAATTCTTCTCTGCGTGCTCGGAGGATAGTTGATAGGTCTTCTCGAAGACTGGCTCGCGGTCGAAATAACGTTTTTCTTGGTAGTGGGTGCGGGGCTCGTCGTCCGGATAGTAAGCTTCGTAGAAAACTGGCCCTTTCTCTAGGTCGTAGCTCTCGTAACTTCCCGGGGAATTAAATAATTAAACTTTCATGGTATCACTTTGCAAAATTTGATGAGACTTCATTTATAAGCTGTTCGTATTTTATATACTACGCGCAGAGTAATTTTAGAAGGTGTATAAAGTTCAGATTTCGTAAAGCGAGGAAAACAAACGTTCTGGCGTTAAGTCGTTACGAAGGAAATTTACTTGATGCTTGAAAAGGAAAAATGGGAATTCGATTACGTACCGACGAACATCGGGGCTCCACGTGAAAATCGGCGAAATACCTACGAAGAGGGAGAAGAAAATGCAATTGTCTGAAATTGAAACGATTACTGCGAATAGGAATTCGCATACGTGAACAAAACACTGTGAAAGAATCTGGAATACCGTTCCACCTTAATAAAAATAAGAGAATGACGATTGAAATTCTCGGAACGCGTATGAATCTAATCTACTTGCTAATTTCTCGAGAGAAAAACTGAAGATGCGAAATAATGAGACACGTACCAATTGAAACTGTAATCACTATTATTGGAAGTAGACAGCGTTTAAGAGCCATGGTCTTATCGCGAAGCAGCAACGAGCAACTATTTCTCTACGGGACGTGTGCGCGTATTTTCAGAGGTCCCTAAAATAAACCACCGCTTCCTTCGGGCCACGCCGACTAATTCTCGCGCACAGAGCTGGAGAGACCAAGTGAAATATTAACCCGCGAGCTTGCAATATTTTTCGATGATTCCGCGGCCCAGAATCGACTAGGAAAAATCATAATCTGCGAGCTTCGTTTTCACAAATGTAAATGTCATCCTGTTTAAACGCAATAAATGGAATATTACCATTGCTGTACGTTTGTCGACGTTTTAATTAAATCATGTGTTAATCGTGAAAAGAGCAGAAGCAGCGGTGTAAAATAATTTATATTATTCGCGAGATAGAAAATTCAGTTCCGATGAGCTTGCGCGTGAAACTATGCGTCTCGAATTCAAGGATAATTGTATAAACTCCTGTCCTTCACGTTTATGGGAAACGAGTTTTATTCAGAGCTTTGAGTAATTACGTTAGTTAGTCAAAATGCGAGAATAAATTTATTGAAGATTGTATCTTGGAATGGGGTCGAGAGAGAGAGAGAGAGAGAGAGACCAGATTTTGAAAACGAGACAAGTGTCGGAGGTCACATCCCTATCTCGTCGGTTTATCGGGGTTGCTGGTGAAAGTTTAATGAAATCACTTAACGGCGACACGTCCCCAGATCCTATCTCTTTCGCTTTAACTACAGAACACGTGGGGCGTCGGTAATTTCTTGATTAACGCGATTATAATCATTGTTTCGACAAGCCTAATCACGTATGAAGAATGACCGACGGGAAATTTAATTAGCGACGGGATATTTACCGATTTCCATAGTTGCATCAAATTTAATGAACCGGCAATGATTCATCATTGATTAAATTCCTAGCTTCGCGAATAAGCGTTAATTAACAAACTGATAGGAGCTACGAATCCTCTGAGCCTTTTGACAGAGAACACTTGTTTATGCTTGGTACTTACATGATTTTCGTTCACGGCCGAAAGAAAATTGTCACGCGAAATTGAAAGTCAATAGCTCAGAATTAGACCAGGAGGGCAGAGGAGAAAAATATGTACGTGGGACGGAATCGTTCGCACGCAATCGCCTGGAAACATCTGAAGCAATGTGAAGGCTTAATGACCTGTCAGTTGACGCGGAGGATCCACGATTGCGATGCAAACATTCGCTCGGTTTGCTCGGGGTAAACACGGCCGAAGCATAAAACTCTACTAGTTCCCGGCTGAAGTTTAAGTAGTACAAATCCGCCCTTGGTCAGCCGGGAGACCCTCTGAACGGAAAAATCCAGCGACGTTTTTCAATCGTAGATGGTTCGTCCGCAAATCTACCATCCGCATAATTCAGTGAAAGCTTTCTGCAAATATAGCGAGGGAAAACAGTGATCAATACCATAACTGGTTACGTTTTTATCGCAGAGTTCCCATTGGACAATGTATGCCAGTTTAGCTTCGAACGTCTGCCTCCACTACCATCAATGTCCACTTCTTACTCATAATTCTTCCCATTATATTATATAAGAAGTGTTACACAGTGCAGTGTATCGAATAATCGGCGATAAAATCTGATAGAGATGTTCTCATACGTGAGGAATTGCACATTTCTCTGTATTTTACTTTTCCCAAAGTTTTCTGCTTCCTCGAAATACTCGAAACTCTATGACAAATTGTTGACGAAGTCGTTGTCAACTCGGGAGGTCGACAATCTCAAAGAATTGTTGAATTTCGTTCAGAGATCCAGTGAGTTTCACCCATTGACACTTTCCATAGTTCGACCGGAATTCCGATCAGACTTCCTCGATTTCTTTCTGCGCTACACTACAGAAAACTCGATAGAAAGTTATATAGTAAGGGCGAGAGATCTCTCTGTAACCCTAGCTTCGATAAATAACGTACGATTCACTTGGATCTTGATCATTCGCGACTGGGCCAGTCTGAACATTTTTATTTATCGGCAACGAAATCTGTGGAGGTCCAGTAATCGATATCTGATCATTTTTACTAACGAAGGAGTTAAATTACCGTGGAGAGACGCTCTGGAGAAATTATGGAGAAAGTATAACGTTTACAGAGCACTGGTATTCCTCTCTGATGAACATTTTCGTTGCCTGTTGAATTACATGCCTTTCGAGGTATTTAAATACGGTTTTGGTAGCGTACGCAAGTTGTGCTTAAAGGAGAATTCCACCGAGGAATCCGGTCAAAATTCTTTAGAAAACGAAGAATCCGAGGTTCTTCATTTAGACAGGCACACGAAATTGTTCGAAGATTTTCGAAACCTGAATAATTACCCTTTGAACGTAATGGTGTTCGAATCCTTGTTGATGAACGTCTCGTACACCGATGAGAATCAATTGATACTGACGAAGCCAGACGCCAGCGTGCTCTTCACTTTGGAGAAAACGATGGGTGCGAAGTTCCGAGTAAAGGCGATGAACAAAATCAAATTCCGAGAAGATCCGTTTAATTATTCATTGAGGAGTATAGAAAATGGTACAGTCGATATGGTGATTACTGGGTTCTTCATTAAATTGTACAGCGACTCGAAGATGTTCCAATTCACTTGCGCTATGTACGAAGACAAACTTTGTTTCCTGGCTCCTGACTCCGGATTGCTGTCCAAGGCTTACATGCCTTTTCTACCGTTTAAGAAAAGCTTGTGGATGCTCCTGATGGCATACGACGTAGTCGTCACGCTCCTCTGGTATTTAGTGAAGTATATCGACGAATCTCTCCAAGGCGGTTCTTCGAAATCAACAGATGAACCGATATATCGAGGAGAGATTCCTCGTTGCGTCACAAGTTTCGTGATTTTCTTCGAGAAACTCTGCTACCCCTTTGAAAGAGGTGAAACCTTGTCACAAAGGGCTTTACTCTTCGGCACTCTCTTCTTCAGTCTCATAGTAAACGGGCTGTACCAAAGCTGCTTAGTGTCGAGCTTGAGCAAACCCTTTCACCAGCCTCAGTTGAACACTCTGGAGGATGTGCTGAACTCCGGGAAGACCGTCGTCACTAAATACGCGAATCTGAAAGACATTTTCCAGGATGATTCCGAAGTGGATTCGAAGCTGTATCAGAGTATACAGGTGATAAGCCAAGGGCGAAAAGAGGATATTAAATATTTCGTGGCGTACGACGATAAGATTTCTCTCACCAGGTACGGTAACACGGTCGTCATTTTCTCAACTCATTAAAAAAAAAAAAAAAAAATGAACGATTCTCATGCCAGATATCAGACGATGGAACTGGAGGACTTTGATTATTACGACGAGGACGAGAATCCGCTGATCCACGTGGTCAATGAAACTCCGATGAACTACAGAATTTCTTACGTGCTGAGGTTTCGCTCCCCGTACGCCGAAAGGGTGGACTTTTTATTACTAAGGCTGAGTGAGTCGGGACTGGTTTGCTTCTGGTTCGAGAACATGACGCATCCGATCAGGCTTGTCAAAGCCAGGAGGAAATTGGACAAGGAGAAGACATGGATTAAACTAGCCATGGACCACTATTCTATCACGTTTTTATCGCTCGTCGTCGGCCTGTTGGGATCCATCGGTATGTTCGTCGCCGAGGTTTACATGGCTAGAAGGAAATAGGGAATGGGAGCACGTTTCGCAGTTTATTTTATCGCACGGAACTTGTATCGAACTTACTTCGCAGAATCGTACCGTTCGCAAGGGGGTTTATAGACGTAGTAAAGCTTTCGGCTCAAAGACTCTGACTCGCACCATCTTTATATTTCCTACATTTTTAATCGTAAAATATTGCTGGGTTTAAAAACGGTCCGACTTTAATTCCAAAGGAAATGCGAATTCATTTACTGTATGAAGCTCAACGAGAAACAAATCCCTGTATTATTTTAAACGGCAAACGGTGTTTGCTGTCTCCCAACGCGTTCGTGTATGAACAGAATATCATTGTATTCTATAATTAAAATCCCGATCGTTACGTGATTATTTGCTCACGCTCATTTAGTGAAACGAGGCGAATAACAGGAAGATTAATTATGAAAATTTTTCGCCGAGGCTGCCCGATAATTAATCCGGCGTTCCGATTGTATTAAATGCAAAGATAAATATCCATTCAAGTCGATATGGCGTTTCATCCCTTAACACGTTGAGCCCCGCTGTCCTTTCCGTTCAGCCCGCATCGACCACATTTATTTCTTAACTTTGATACTGTCGGTCCCCAGGGATCGACGCGGGGCTCAACGTGTTAATCGTCGTATTCTGATAGCAATGGAAACGCGTCTTACGATGAGCGCACAGCGGATAAATCACTCTCTCACAATCGTAATCGTAACTTGAACTTTGAAATTAAAATTTTGACATCGGAAAGTATGATAAAACTTGTTGACAATATTTTTACACGTGAGATTCGATGGAATAATCGTTTACAGTAGATTACAGTTTCCCAGCCGTGCGACCTGCGTTCTTAACTCTTCTTAAACGTTAAACGTTTTCGATATTCAAAGCACGTACTTCATTTCTTCGAGGCAGATGTTGTACTAAATGTGATTAAGACGTAGTTTGCCGCTGCTACGAAAGTGCTCCTCCGTCAATCTGTACGCCGTTGTCCCTAGAGACAAGAGACAGAGAATTTGTCGAAGCAAGTTAGACAGACAGTAATAAATTTTCAAGAAACATTTTCTCATTCTCTGTACTTTCGCTTCTTATATTCATCAATCCACAGCATAATCGTTTTGGAGCTCTTCATGATTCGCTACAAGATTTAATACGATTTTGTCAGATTTGTTGAAGTAGGCTAAAACCTATGATGCGAGATGCACGTGTATGCTATTCGACAGATTCCAGCACTCATCTACGAGTGGCATCAAACGGATGCGCGCTCTGATTTTCCCGTAAATTTTAGATGTAATCCTTCGAGTATCACAAAATTAGCGTGCGACTACGTTCCGCGTAAGGGACGCCCAGACTGCGTATCGCAATTACTATTCATCAGCGGGTATCGTCCTGAGCGTTACGCGAATAAGGTTTGTGCATTCATGTGGAAATTCCGACTGTCTTTACCGCGAATTCAATTGTTGAAATAACAATTTTTCGTATTAATACCATTGATATCAAACGTTCACAGTCATACACGATATCCATTTTTCATTAAATTCCAAGCGAAATTCTCACCATTTTTAACGAGACGTTATTAAACTGTGAGTAGAATAATTTCATATTCCAACGTTAACGTAATTAAAAGTTAACATCGCTTTTCATTAAATTCGGAGGGAACATCAAAGAGTAAAAATATATAATAGGGAAGCTACGACGCATTCGATAGATTTTCATGTGAATTTATGCGATACTGTGAATATTATTGGAGCGATCTTTTTGATATTCAGACCAGCTCTCACGCGTTGCGTTCTTATGCGCTCAGAATATTCCTGTCTATTCGCTCTTGTCATTTCTTGTATGAAAGACGAAGACAAACTGTGTCACTGACAAATATGTAGCAGTTTTTTATATGAAATTCGTTGAAGAATTCGTTTCACATATTTTATTCCGTTTTCCTGTCGCTGCGTTATTCGTTATCCGCTCAAAAAATGTTTACTAGAGATGATATATTTTATTGTTCATATAGTATGAGAGCGCGTTAGGTAGCAGGTAAGGTTTTTCGAGATCCGCTGATTACTACCGGAAGAACTTGTGCAAAGTTGATCCCAACACGAGCGTCATTAAGTCAAACACGTGCCTCGGACTTTCAAAGAGCTTGCATACTGTCAAACACTCTCCGCGTAATTGCATAAAAGTTAGTCTTTCTCACTTCTCGTTGATGTCCTGCGCTCGCCTGCATCCGTCGTTCACGGCTTCTCCAGAAAATATGCAAATTTCATTGTACCAAACTGTTCATGAATAAATTATATCTAGATCTACACATAATTACGACGAAACTCTATAATATTTCTAAAGCATGCGTCAAGTCCTACGTATAATTTTAATAAAACTCTGTTTCGTTTATTTCAATCAATATTTTTTTATACAAATTTTTATCGATACGAGACAACCGAAAGATTTCATTAGAGAATGGAATTGGTCCAATCAGGCGTATGTTTAGCTTGCGGCAGTTTTAAAATAAAACCATTTGCACGTAGTTTTTGTTGCCTTGCCGGCGTTCACAGATGAGAACGAGCGCGCTAACGGCCAGACCAGCATAGAGCATCGCGAACGGAATGGACAAATGACGCATCGTGATTTTTCGATGCATCGTAGAATTGTGAAGCTCTTGAGCGAACCGTTTCTTGGTTTGATACAGACTCTCGTACCATTTCCAATAGAAACCACCGTTGTTCAGTCTCCCAAGTACGCTGTTTATGCGATCGCGAAACGGAGACCCTAGAAACGGAGTCGACGTATCACAATCAGCAGTCAGGTTTATTCGAAATGGAAGTCTTATTGGAAATGCGATGCGTTTAATAAACGTCATTTACGTGCAGTAAAATATATAAAGCAATAAACTTCTCTCGTTTTCATTTCTCAGATTCTATCATCCAATATTAATATAAAAACTTTCTTGTAATATAAAACGCGATGCTGTGCAGACGAGCGATAATAAGTGTAGAAAAAATCTTGTGGAATTAATGAACCTTTGGTCATAATGATGGCCAGCACGTACTCTCGAGGGCACTCGTTAACGACGTGCAGCCTTTCCATTTGATATTCCGTATATTTGAGAGTGATGGGTGCTAATCGATGCAGAAACGCAGCATCCCTCGCTTCGAACACTCTTTGATCGATCTCCGAGTCGTTCCCATATCTCAGCTTGTTGTGAAGTCGTCTGACTAAGGGGGACGAAGAATCGGCCAACGCGTCTGGTAGAACGTCTTTTGTATTAGTCAAGATGGGCAGGCCTAAAACGAATTCATCTTAGTTTCCATTGTAGATCATCGAAATTGGTAAAAGGTTGCAGGAATTACCACTTTCCTCGAGTTCTTCTAGAGTGTCGATGTCTTTATAGTGCAATCGTTTGCTGAACGTCGAAGCTAGCTGGGACGTGACTATTCCGTTTAGTATCAAACTGAGAAACAAGCTGCACATCAGTAGCAATCTTTCGGGGAACCAGGGATACTCCGATTTGAACGGTTGCATCGACTGCAGAACCACTCTAATCAAATATTTCCCGAGGGAGCGAAAAGCTCGCTTGAAATACTTCTCTCTCGGAATCCGTACACATCGCGTGTCGGGGCTGTTAGGAAATTGAAATCGTTTTTCCTCGATTTGTTCACGTTTTGATCTTTTTTTAATTGGCAATTATCAGAACAGTCAACCAATTCAGAGAGAGAGAGAGAGAGACGTGCTATGTTTGACGAACGAAATTAACTTTCGGGATTAATTAATTCGCTTATTTTGAGGAATTCGTTTAATTTAATTTTCCATCGTGCAGCTCTTAAATCCAGTTAGCATAAAATCCACGGAATTGGAAAATTTCACATCGCCGATGAAATATTTGTCTTTATTATAGATTCGTTCTTAAATCCGTTTAGAACAAATTTGTTTATCGAAGATCGAACACAGTCGAGCGATATGAGGGTAAAAAACATGCCGCTTGAAATCCGGAGCTTCCCAATAATCCAACCCGCGGTTCTCCTTTTTCCTCAGCTCTTCACAGATTCACGCTTTCCACACCTACTCACCCATGCGTTCGGCCAAGTTCCATCGCAAATGCGACGCCCTCGCCTCTTCTATTTCCCGCAAAATCGATAGAAGACTCGCGGTCCTCTACTACGTTTCGTTTCCCTCTTAGCATCGTATAGATCATAGAAATGACGAATTGCACTGCGCACAGCAGCAACCAAGCCTCCCCTGTGAAGAGCTTTAATGCGTCTGTTCGTTAATTAATTACTATTCGAATTTTATCGAAACTAAATCGACTTCGAAAATCTATTGAGTTGGCAACTAACAATAAGTGATTACGGATTTTAAATAAGAAGTCTATCGACAAACTCCGCAATTATTTAGTTGTCAATCCAATAGTTGCGAATCTTTTATATTTTGAAAGTAGTAATACGATTCGATCTTCCGTATATTCTCGGACTTTTCACGTTCCATTTAATTTCATTGACGCTATTCACGATTTAATGATTCATTCTGAAACGGGAAGTACCTTCACAATGACTAAATGGTCAGGCACTGGCGCAGCCTTCGGAACGAAGACACACAGTCTGTCGGTATTGATGGGCGTCGAGAATTCGATCTGCCTGGTCAAATAATCCTTAATGAAGAAATGATTGAACGACACGTCCGCGTATTCGTAAACCAAATGTCCAAGCGACCCAAAGAAAGCTCCGTTCTCTTCCCAACCGTATCTGTCGTTAGATTTGATCAAACGTGGAGTCACGTTCATTCTCTTACAAACCTCTTCGAGATAATTGAAATCCAGTCCACCGAACTTTCCATTGTTAACAGGCATCGTCGTAGTTTTAAATATAGAAATTTTCAACGGGTACGATTTGAAGTCTCTCCTCCCTTCGTCAAATAAATCTGATACATCTACTTTGTCTCGGTTACTGATCATTAAGAAGCTGTCGTTAGATTCGATACAATCCCAATCACAACTGGTGTTAACATAATGTTCCTCGTATCGAGTGGTGTAATCGAACGGGTCGTATCGAATAGCCTTGTCCCCGGTGAAAAGCAGAAGTTTATAAACTCTTCTGAACCTCCAGAGCCTGTCGAAAGCCCATTTACAAAATCGCTCACGATCGAACGAGTCCAATTTCCCCTGCTCCTCGAGGATGTAAAAGTTCTCCGGATGCCAGAACGAGATCAAATGCGGAGAGTTGAACAGGTCTCGAAGGTGTTCCATATTCGTGAAGAGAAGCAGCACGCAATTTCCAGTTTCCACCGTTTCATATCCTCGACTGGTGTCATTGTTTCGTAGAGATATCAAATATTTCAAGCTGACTAGCTTTTTAGAGACGTTCAGATTGTTCAATACGTTTTTAGGAAAGTCTAACATTTGTGGTTGTTCGTAATCGTCGAGGACGATGGTCAGCATTTTTGTGGGACTGCTTCTGGCCCATTTTTCTATTAATGGATAGACGCTGGTGTCTGTGTTTGAATGATTCGGTTGAAATAATTTACAAGAGATGTGAAATAAAATGTCGGTGGACAGTAACACAGTGAAGAGAGTCCTATACATCTTGTAAAATTCGTCTAAGTGGGGCTTGTTATTTATTCTTCTCTTGGAAGAATTTCTTACTCCTCGTTTAAGGGACAATATAAAATGAAGCTACCCGTTACTTAATTCGATTCTACGCGAGAGTAATTTTAGCAGTATAATTGAACGCGTTAAAGCGAGTCTAACAGGTGCACTTGGTGCAAAGGAGACGATCGTCTGATCGAATTACTCGCTCGACGCTCGCGGTAATTAAGAAGGTACGCGGAAGAGCCTCCAAATAGGGGATTCCGAGAATCGACGAATTTTTAAGACGCGTACTTGCTCCGAAGTGGTTACATTTACAGGTGGGCTATAAAGATTTGCGATCCGCGCCTGTCAGTCACGAGTTTATTGGATCGGAATAATTGATCGACTCCGTTCCCATGAATTTCTCAAGATAAATCGACTCTTTTATTAGTTTTTTTGACGCACTGCCTTCACACAGAGAGTACACACTGCCACTTAAAAACTTTTTAATTAACGACGAAGTAATCGTCACTTTTTATCGTAGAACGAAAACACATAACCGTTCCTAAACTTTGCATAATCAGTCTCGCTAAGAGTCAAAGACAACGTAATTATTGCGCAACGGTATTAAGAATCTAGTAACTCCGATCAAGAAGTAAACTTGTTTAAGAATCGATACGTTAATTGAAACTTTTCCCATTTATGTAAAGGTCGAGGGAGTCAACTTTCTTGACTCTTTTCCCTTCATGAATTTCTGGAGGCGATAGATCACCAGATAAATTACGTAAACGATGCAGTTGTTCATGTTACACCACTTTCAACTCTTATTTCAGTGGTTACACGACAATAGGCGGAGAGAACTTACGCGACCTCCTCGCTCGATGTAAACGAGATCTCGGCCTTATTATTATTCACCCTGGCTCAATCGAGGAAAACTCGAAAGCAAAAGAGCTAACTACGTTATGAATGCCCGGCCGAAGGTACACTGAAACTTTCGTGGGAAAGTTTCACAGAGGGGACAAGCGTTAGCAATCGAAAATCATCTGATAAGGTATTAAAACAGGGTCAGTATCGAGGAATCTGTTTACCAACCAAGTGAATCATTCATCAACTCAAAATCCATTTGTTCATCTTTTAAACCGTAGCTCGGAACACGTCTTGTAATGTGAAATAAATTTTGATAATAAAAATCAATATTGAATCACCTTAAATGTGATATAAAAGTTTATGTTCATTTAGTTGGTATTTCATATTTCATTAGATCCTGATTGCTATCTGTATCACTGTCAGAGAATTCTGCATAGTAAATTGCCTCGATTGTATCGCACTATAATTTAGGACGAATGCTCGACAGAATCTTTGAATGATTAAGCGACAATAGACACACGTGACAGTTAAAGGGGTCGAATCAATTTCGTCTAAAGGAACTCCTCAACTCGATCGATACTCGACATTATTCCAGTTAAATTCTAATTAAAGTAACAGAATTTTAAGGGGAGGTCAGGTGTTATACTTTGCTAAAGCCATGGGAAGCGTTGTCTGACCACGCTTTTACTTATACTACTGCGAACGAGAGATCGCAATTATGGGAGCAGAACCGGTAGTCGCTGAGTGCACTAATTTCTCTCATTGTATGACTTTCAATAGTTGCGAGGTAAATTTGTGCTAACGCGATAGATTCGGTTGCAATTCCTGTGTTTGTCTTCTCTTTACAAAACAAATATCGATTGATCCAGAGAAATAAACAACCTATTTGTCTCTGTTTCAGCTAGCAAATTATTATACATACATATACTGTTTCCATTATTATCTCGCAAAACAACAATTCTGTCAGTCAATACAAGGTGTGTCAATTAAATAATGAGACTGACTTTTTTTAATTTTCTTATTCGAATAAAATTACAATTTAATAGCGTCTCCTTCAAAATAAGCTCCTTGGGAAGCCACGCAGCGCTGGAGACTGTTCTCCTAATCTTCATAGTTTTGCAAAAGTTCTCATTGCACTGCGCCCAAGTCTTAAGCAAAACCTGATAGCACACCGTTGCTCGAAATTGGTTTCATTCATTTTTAGAATAGTAA
>NW_017154760.1:185237-186038 GCF_001652005.2 Ceratina calcarata
AATTTAAATTGTACGGGTGCTGGGTTTATTTCTAAATAAATTGGGTTCTTTTTTTTGGAAAACCTAGCGTACATTTATTAAAACAACCGTTTCTCCTCCGGACTCCTAGTTAGGGCCACCTATCCCTAACACACGTTTTCTATTAAGTGCCCTAGGGTCTATGGTACATATTTAAAAAAAATGTAATTATTTTTAGATTTTAAACATTTGTAAATACAAAATATTACATAAATAACGTAAATATAAAGGATTTATTATCATATAATTATTATTAAGTTTTTAATTTAGAGTTATTTCTCTGCTGGTCATTCACTGGTTGCTGGTTATGCACTGGTCGGTTTACCCCCATCCCAGTATTCGAGTTTCAGTACTGCTATGAGGATCAGAAGAGCCGTTTCCAGCACTGTCTGGCTTCCACAAAAATTTATTTTCAGGGAGGCAATATTTAAATGCAATTCTATTCGAATGAAAATTAAAAAAGTCAATCTCATTAATTAATTTACACACCTTGTATCTATCTAATCTTTTTGTCTCGTTTGAACTTTATTGAAGACTTCGTTTGACGGTACTCTCATCAAACTGTTTCTTGACTTTACTCGACCCGTAACCGAACTTCTGATGTGCAAGACGCAGTATCGATAAAAGACTTTTAATTTTAAAATCCATCTCAGCTAGAGAATCGCAGGAAGAAAGTTCAAAGAGCAATATTTCAAAACGTTAAGTTCCCGAGTGTATAAATACGAATGAAAAATGTGCATCGAAGCTTTCATTAGATATTAAATAAATTATGTTTCAGAGAGA
>NW_017154760.1:186614-188168 GCF_001652005.2 Ceratina calcarata
AATTTAAATTGTACGGGTGCTGGGTTTATTTCTAAATAAATTGGGTTCTTTTTTTTGGAAAACCTAGCGTACATTTATTAAAACAACCGTTTCTCCTCCGGACTCCTAGTTAGGGCCACCTATCCCTAACACACGTTTTCTATTAAGTGCCCTAGGGTCTATGGTACATATTTAAAAAAAATGTAATTATTTTTAGATTTTAAACATTTGTAAATACAAAATATTACATAAATAACGTAAATATAAAGGATTTATTATCATATAATTATTATTAAGTTTTTAATTTAGAGTTATTTCTCTGCTGGTCATTCACTGGTTGCTGGTTATGCACTGGTCGGTTTACCCCCATCCCAGTATTCGAGTTTCAGTACTGCTATGAGGATCAGAAGAGCCGTTTCCAGCACTGTCTGGCTTCCACAAAAATTTATTTTCAGGGAGGCAATATTTAAATGCAATTCTATTCGAATGAAAATTAAAAAAGTCAATCTCATTAATTAATTTACACACCTTGTATCTATCTAATCTTTTTGTCTCGTTTGAACTTTATTGAAGACTTCGTTTGACGGTACTCTCATCAAACTGTTTCTTGACTTTACTCGACCCGTAACCGAACTTCTGATGTGCAAGACGCAGTATCGATAAAAGACTTTTAATTTTAAAATCCATCTCAGCTAGAGAATCGCAGGAAGAAAGTTCAAAGAGCAATATTTCAAAACGTTAAGTTCCCGAGTGTATAAATACGAATGAAAAATGTGCATCGAAGCTTTCATTAGATATTAAATAAATTATGTTTCAGAGAGAGAGACTCTGCATGTAAATCCATTTTAATCCTTTTCTGAAACCTTTAGTTGCGACTGGCTGGGAAATTTGACTGACAGACTGCAAATGCTCGTGCGAAATACAATTCCTTTGATGTGAATTTAAACGAGAATTTCTTTTAATATTGTACGTGCATTTGCCTCCTGGCATTTTATACATTTTATTTATTATACTAGAAGTTCTTTAAATGTACGATCCAATGATTTGAAGCAATAAGAGACTTTGTTAAGTAAATCAAAGTATTTCTCAGCAAATACGATTATTTCAATGTTAATTTCCGATCCAACGCGTTTACTACGGCTTGGACGATGCGTGGGAACGAGACTCCCTGCTCGTATCAAAGTTCCAGGCGGAAGTTCGAGAAACTTACAGAAGATCGACACGCGTGTCCCTGTAATTCTCGACAGTTTCGAAACTGATTCCTACTTAATTACCGATTCGCCGCTTGCCAGTTTCACGTGCGATTAAATAATTAAAGCGAAATAGTTCAATTTAAACTTTGTCCAAGAGAGTGCATGTTCTTTTTATCTCGTGATTGCATACGCGCGTGCATACGACGAACCAATGGCCAGTATTCAGAGCCGTTATACAGGGTGAGTCACCTAACGTTCGCACCTCGAATATGTTCGTTGTTTTTAAAGATACGTCAAATGTTTTAAGAATAAAGTTACATGCGTTGAACCTGCGTTTAAGGATGTATAGGCTATACATACATATACTTAAACAATGCTGGCA
>NW_017154760.1:190115-194509 GCF_001652005.2 Ceratina calcarata
TCCTGTAGATTCAACGGTTTAGGAGTAATTAAGGAAAAATGAAATTTTTTGCCAAAAGTTCGCCGTTTCGACGCTGGGATGGTCGGATTTTGTCAACATCAATAAAATGCCAAATAAACATACGTAACTCATTAAATATCGAAATTAGAAGAAGAATGCACTATTTTTAATTATAGGGAATGCGTTTTTCTAAGGTACATAAACTTTTGGGATTGACTATATAGCCAATACATCCTTAAGAAAACATTCCTTCAGAGCCCGTTTACAGTGAATCGACCATCGTAAATGGCCATCATTTCGAACATGTATGAAATACATTTCATACCTTAAATGTGATACGTTTTCTCCGACCGTGACCTTGAATAATTATAGTCACTGAATTTCTAATGAAAAGGACTTAAAGGGGTTTAAAAAATGGCGGTTTCATTTAAATAAATCAAGGTGACCTTCATATCTCTAAAAAAAATGACGTAAATACAAAAATATTTTTGGTATCGTGTGAACTGAACACCCACTGAACCATTTAACTTAATTCTTAAAACTTTTGACGTATCTCTAGAAACAACAAAGATATTTGAGGTGCAAACGTTAGGTGACTCACCCTGTATTTAAGATCGCTTCGCATTTACTTAGATCCCTGTTTCCTGTATAAGACAGAGATTAGAAATATGGGATAAACGGGGATGGCAAATGCTTAAGACGATCTTAAGAACAAGCAACAATACTGAATACTGGCCAATAAGTATTGTGTAATCAGAGAATTCTCTTATTTACTTTAAATAGAGAAAAATTCGGTTTTTTCAATATTTGTTCACGTTTAATAAAGTTGGGCAAATATCCACGTTCTATATTAAATTCTGAGAAATTTCTCCGTTTCGATCCGGTGGAACAATTCTAGAAAAATGTGTGAATCAACAATGAACAAAGGGCTTTGTATGGAAACGTGAACCTCTAATTGCGAGCGCGTGGATGCTGGAAACGTGGCAATAGCATCGCGCAGGCTCCTCTCCAGAGCGAGGCAGGACACTCCGAGAGGGAGAGTAAAGGATCCTCGTGAATTTTCATCAGTAACCCCGTGACCGCCAAACCGTCTCTGATGTGCGACTTTTATGTTACATCTTGGCATTTCTCGTGGCTATCCCTCGAATAACCTGTTGCCCAATAAATAGCCAACCAGGGACCCCGTTACCACCTCTTACACGTATTCATTATCATATTCAATTGACCATTTTCCAATGGAACATTCTCTTAACATCAATTTTTAAATTGTGATATTTCATTCATCATTAAATTTCTGATTGAACTGTGACCAGTGTCATTTGTCGGTTGATAAAAAATTCGTACAATTTGAAACGAAAGTTCTTTAGTGGTGATTGTTGAGTTCGCCGATATTCAGGATAGAATTATGAAAGGCGGCTTGTAATTTTGTTCCATTTTTTCCTCGCTGTTATCGTTTCGTAAGTAACCTGTTGCGTAGCAATTCATTCAGAAGCAATCGCATCAGTGAAAGTCCTCCGCGCCTTCTGTTTTGGTGTCCCTCTTGTGAAACACTATATGATATAAAACGTGAACGAGAACTGAATTTCGATTCAAAAATTGGATTCGACCAAAGAAATCAACACGGTGAGTATATTTTGATTAATTTTTGCTTGAAGTATCTTTAATCGTGGAAGTGAAATGTCTGCGGTTCATCGAGAAAAGAAGCTGAACGATGCATTGATGTCGATTAAAGTCGGACATTTTTTTGTCCTCGAATCCTCAATATTTTCACGTTAATTCTCGTTGGTTAAACAAATAAGAAAATCATATATTTGATAAAATATTTAATAACTTTTCGCCGTAAATGATGGTCTATTTGTATACTTCGATAAATGCATTGAAACTCGCAATGTTTACTATAAATGATGAACGCGTATGATGGTACAAATGCACGGGCAATACATATGGAATTCTTGATTACTCGGTTCGCGTTATAGTTCTTACAGCACCGAGCGACAAATTAGCTCGTTTATCTTGCTGAAAGGTAGCGTATAAATATTGCAAAAGAAGAATTACGAAAACGAATGAATCCATTCCATCCTCGTGTTCAATAGAAGCAAGGAAAGAGGGATCGGGTCCCTCCGGGAGATCCAAGCCAGACTTCCTTTAAAATATGCTTTTTCACAATATCTGGCGATGGCAGATATAAAGTTATTTTTCGATATTTCGTAGAGATAAACCGTCGCATAAGCGTCCCTCAAAGGGGATATTTATTTATTAAAATAACCGAAGTATCTTTATATTTGAAAGCCATGTCTACGTTTTCCTCTTTCAAGATAAATTCCGAAATTAATTAAACGCACGAAAGAGAAGCTTCAACTTATAGATAATATAATTTATTTCGGCCATCTGGATCCAGAAATGGACTAGGAAAGTACAATACTATTGCCTCACACATACACGTATCAACCTTATAAATTCTGAACAATAACAACAAAATAATCACATTTCTATTTGTACATTAAGCTTCAATTTATAAAAGAAATAAGAGAATCTCTACAAAATAATACTACGTCGAAAGTTCCGAAGAAACTTGCGCTCGCATAATGGTTCATTGAAATTGTTAAACGCCGGAACCACTCCCCTGTTCGCTCATTTAAAAGTATTCCCATTACTTTCACAAACTGACAAATAAACGTCCTTAAAAGGCCTGAAACGACTTCCGGTTCCTTTGAGAAGAAATTGTTTGAATTTATTAAAACTGCGCCCACTCTTGATTTTATGAACGATTCATAAACAAAATAACACAAACATAAAAAAATAACGAATCATTGAACACTTATGTTAAATATCCTCGAACGTGAAGCAATAAACGGTCCGTTTATTACGGAATCTGAGATATAGCCAATTCTAGCCGAATAGGTTCCCATGAAGATTTATTTATTTCCTGGCCCTCGGTCCTCGGGGACGTGATTCGTGTGCCATAATGATCGAGCCAAGCAAAGGCACTCGATACTGACCGACCGCGAACAACCGGGTACTTCTTCGCCACGTAACTTCAGTCGGATCAATAAGTTCACCGAGGACACGTGTGCCTTTCCCTTATTGTCCCTACGTTCTTTGACAAACTCAGTCATTTCCAACAGTTTAGTCGAAGGAACAATGCTTTCAAAAACAATTCTTCTTTTATTCGATTCGTCGCACTGCAAACTGACGTGGGATTCCCATCGAATGAAACGTTAGAGAACCTTCTTTTAGAAGAATTGAACGATCACATGGTCGATATTGGCATATGATAGAAAACGCTATCTCATGAGGATGATGGATGGAAACGAGATCTCGGAAATGTTTGATGACTACCACGATTTTTTTTCGCGTTTTCATGACTAGAATAATTTAACCCTTTTAGTGCCAAACGACGATGTATCGTCGCTTATCCGATGACGCCTATTCGCATTGCTTAACTTTTAAGTTAACTTAAGTTAAGTTCAACTTTTTGTCATATTTTATGCTGATTGGTGCCGAGATACGCTGGAGCGATGAGGTAGAAACTCGACACGGGACAGCTTCTTAGAAACGAAATCGCAACATGTAGGTGGCTGATACTTATTTTGTTAGAAAATGTAATTTCATACTATGTGATTTATATTTCATACTATGTGATCTATATAAAACTATGATTCAACGATGATTATTCTTATGTACAAATATTGTTTGTAGAAGAGAAACTCATTTCTATGTTCTTCATCACGTTTTATATTGATGTTATTCGTATGATTTTCAACAAATATTGAAGTACAATTGGCATTACCTTATTCTTTCTTTATTTCGTAATATGTTGCTCTTTGAACTTTGAAAATATCATTCTTAGTTTGGTTTTTAGCTATAAGTTAATTTACATTCATTTATTTTCCCAAACCTTAACAAATTCGTCAAAGTGGCCCTTCACATAAGTACTATACTTTTGCTCGGCACTAAAAGAGTTAAGTGAAAGAAAACGCGTCCGGTCACTAGTACTTTCCCACGAACAACCGTTCAAACTGATATAGAAATTCGTGATGTATTCTGTATAAACTCGTCGAAGGAAACGTAGAACGTGTTTGGAAATGAAAAGAGATACTGGAACGTTGCACGGGCAGAGTTAAGCTGGTTCAGAAACAATTAACAATGAACGCGTTAATGGACTCGCATCATATCGTGATGAAAGATTCACGCCCGTTTCTCATGGCAAATGCGTTAGAGATTAATTATTTCTTCGTGAAAAGATGTCCCATTCGAAGTTTCATAAAATTATTAAGTACTAAATCAGACTTTTTATTTTATAACTTGTTTAGTCGATATCGAGAGGGTGGAGGCAGACTGGCCCTAGCGAGAGGGTGGAGGCAGACTGGCCCTAGCGAGAGGGTGGAGGCAGA
>NW_017154760.1:196129-201363 GCF_001652005.2 Ceratina calcarata
AACTAGAACATTGCATCGATTGCTTTGTCAAGAACGAACGTTTGAGAACGTTGCGTTGAATTCTTTGTCAAGAACGAGCGTTCGAGACGTTGCGTCGATTTCTTTGTTAAGGCCGAGCCACGAGGCTCTTGGGTTGCGCTCACCGGAAAAATCCGGAAAAAACCCACGCCAATCCGGAAACAAAGGCCCGCAGGCCAACGTTCTTTTTTAACCGCTTGGGCCCAAGCACTTTCAGTTGGTTCTTCAACGCGACGACATCGTGTGACCTTAGAGAGTTTTCCTTGCATCGGAACTGTTCTTGCCGAATCGAGTGAACGTTTGTTATTTATCGAGTTTTAAGTGCGAATTATGTTATCGAGTTAGTTGTATAAGAGACGCTGTTATTACATACGTCAATTGGGGTTTTTTATGCCGTCACGGCTTTTTCCCCAGCGAGCCAATAAACGATCAATGATTTTAGTGGCTCAACCGAATGTGCATCATTTATTTTTTTTCCTACCAAACAACCGCGGAAGGACTTCGTATTGAAGGAATTTCGAACAAACAAACTTGTTAACGAATGGAATAGAATCCTGTTTCACGAGACGCCTACTAGAGAATAAATTCGATTTAAAACAATTTTTAATACGAGCTACACGCCTGCAGTGGAAAATTTTAAATAGGACGCGCTTCGTAATACCCCAGGTTTGAAATCTGCAAACTTCCTAAGGAAAGCGCATCGAGTGTTCACGGATATTTCCACCATGGAAATGTAATTTCCTTCGAAATCAACCCACCTTGCCAGCCATTCTGGATGTAAAATATTTTAAACGAACCATGTTCCTAGCTTCTGTGTATAGTCTGACCAGGTTGCCATGAATAATTTATTTCTCACGCGTGCGTGCGTGCAGAAGGGAGCTTCTGGTTCCAACGAGCTCCACATAAATTTGTTTGAAAATTGTATCGTGTTTTCTGGCTTACTAGACTGATAGATCTGCGCGACCACGATTCGTCTATATGCAACATTTACGGTGACGCAAATTAATGAAAAACTTCTATTCATTAAGGACGTATTGGCTATCAATCAATCCCAAAAGTTTATGTACCTTAGAAAAACGCATTTCCTATAATTAAAAAGCAATCAGACGTCGGAAGAATAATGCCAATAATAAATAGCTACGTGCTAAACAGTATGAAAGGAAATATCCAATTAAGTATTGACACTGACGAAAAATTTTTTTTTTCAAAATTGCGAAAAATCCTTCAAATAAAAGTTGTTTTCCTTCTAACTTCGATATTTAACGAGTTCCGTATGATTATTTGGCATTTTGTTGATGTTGACAAAATCCGATCATCCCAGAGTCGAAATGGCGAACTTCTGATAAAAAATTTTGGTTTTCCTCAATAACTCCTAAACCCTTGGAGATACGGAAAAATTGCATAGGACCTTTCTTGTAGAGGACGACGAGATCTACAATTTCTGTATAAAAGTTCTTCGTTAGCATTAATAGTTTACGAGTTATTGACGAAAAACGAAAAAACAGTTTTTTGCAAATTACTCGTACATTATTGACGCTAACAAGAAACTTTTATACAGAAATCGTAGATCTCATCGTCCTCTACAAGAAAGGTCGTATGCAATTTTTTCGTACGTCCAACGGTTTGGGAGTTATTGGCCAAAAACGAAAATTTGGAAGAAATTGAAGGGATACCCCTTGGAAAAATCGAAAATTTTTTGTTGTTTATTATTAGCAATGTTCTTCCGACGTCTGATTTCTTTTTAAAAAATGCGTTTCTAAAGTGCATAAACTTTTGGAATTGTCTATATAGCCAATACATCCTTAAGAAAGGATCGACTCGTCGAACTCGCATATGAATCTAAGTTGAAGGAGACGAAGGATTCATTTATTTCTACATTCGCTTTTCTCTTGTTGCAGGGAGAGACTGATCCGAGGCGACCAATAACGAATTAACCAGAGATACCGAAATTCGTCGGAGTCTAACGCCAGTTGGAAACGTCGATTCGTCTACGAATACCAATCCGTCACGCGTTTCGCGGGATTAACCCTTGCTGAGGGTCCGCCGAAATCCAAGATGTGCCGTAGATTAAGAAAACTGCAGCTTAGAAGATCATCAGATTTCGGGGAGATCAAAGGATCGAGTTTTCAACAGATAATTGTTGAAACGTTCTGTTCTAAAAGAAAAGTCTCAATGATCGTATTGGGGAAGTTGGTGAAAGCTTGAGAGCGCTGGAATTGGCTCGTGAAAAAACTGGGAATAGAACGGAATAATGTGGAAAGAGGCTAATGAAATTGGAGTGAGTAGCCGAGGGAATTGCAGATTGCCGGATTAAACCCGAGAAAACCTAGAAACTGTCCAAGAAGCTCGCGTCGAGGCAAGTTTCGAAGCTAATTCTGAGTCAGCATCGAATCGACGAGGAAACGCGAGCATCGCGGAGAATTTTGTGAAGCTTAATGAAAAAAATTCCTTGGCGATTGGAAAGAAGGGTCAGCGGTATATGAGAATGCCCTTCCGGTCCCGAGTTCTCTCGACCGAAGCTGCAGAACAGTGAAAAATATTTGCAACCGTTGACGAGAACACAGAGTCCCAAGGGGTACTTGGATTATTTGATTCACGAGGCATCGGAGATATCACGTCCCTTGCTGCTTTCATATCCTATTTCCTGAAAACGAATCGACGAGAAGAGAACAGAAATTTTCACGAACCGACATATCGTATCATAAATGTCAACTGCGAGGAACGTAACAAATTGACGAGGAAACGCGACAGAAGTTTTTTCATCGGGGCGGCAACAATGAAACTCGGGATGCGATGCTCAACACACAGAACGCTTGGCGCTTGAACGCGACCCTCCTGCATCTGAAGCAATTGTTACACCGTATGGCGACCATGAATCGGCACAATAATTACACGGATATATTCCGCAGTTTGAACATCACCGACGAGGACCTGGACTACGCGCACAATTTCATCGATAATTTGACGGTACAGATGAGCAACGACGAGCAAGTCTGTTGCTACTGCAACGGAACGATCAAAGACTTCGCCTCGGAGTACAAGAACTACCACGGCTACGTAGCATTGATCGTGTGCCTCTTTGGAACCATCGCGAACATGTTGAACATAATCGTTTTGACGAGAAAAGACATGGCCGTGGCGCCTATCAACACGATTTTAACCGGACTGGCCACTGCGGATATGTTGGTAATGTTGGAGTACATTCCGTTCGCCATTTACGTGTACATCGTGCTGCCCAAGAGGCAGATATTCCCTTACGGATGGGCGGTGTTCGTACTGTTTCACATGCATTTCACGCAACTGCTGCACACCATCAGCATCGCCATCACGCTCACGCTCGCCGTCTGGAGGTACATAGCCATCAGGTAAGTCGACTTCCGTTTTATTGAACGAAACAACCACGAATTTCAATCGACTACCGTCCAAGCTTTCTATTCTCCGAGAGCTTACCCTTGGCCACAGCGCTACCGAGCATACACAATTTCGAAATAGAAATATCCGATTGCTGGATCTCCTTGAATTCTGTAACGCCACGCTGCGAGTCCGCTGGCTTTACGATACAAATAGTGGATTCAAGCTCGGATGATCGAAAGTTGCTATAAAGTATTCTAAAGAAATGATCAAAAGTTTTTCAAATTCCCACGATACTTTCGAGCTTCAGTGAAAAATCTCATTTAGGAATTCGATAAGAAAATCGGATATTTTCCATACGTCGAAAATAGCAAAATTCACTTATCAATATTTGTGATCGAACTTCCTTCAGGCTATGTCGAAACAGAAGACGTCATCAATTATTGACTAGATTTATTGTATGTATCTTCTTACGAAGCCGACAGAATCAAGTTTGGAGAATTGCTACGGTCAATAAAATTCATGAAGCGCGTTTCATCAAAGGTTTCGAAACTTTACTATAGTGTTTCATCGGCGGACTAATTTTCCTAGTTGTCTTCCTTTTGTGAACGTGTTTAATATCTCCAGGTCACTCGCTATTTCGAGGATTGATGTTAGCTGGAATTCGTAATTGAAGTCAGAGTCCTTTAGAACGAGTTCAAAGCCAGGCCGTTTTTACTCGCCCGAAAATCGTTCGTCAATGTTCAATAGAAAATTCAGAAAAACGTTATAACATGAAAATTGTTTTATGGAGACTATTCATGGTCCATAAATATCGCAGCCAGAGAATTCCGAGAACATCGACTACAAAAACAACGAAAGATAGAAAATGCAATTCGTTACGGTTACACGATATAATGGTATTATTTATAAAATTGAATAAAGGCGAATTGTGCTATCGAGTAACTTCGCCGAATCGTATCGAATGTAGGAAACAATTTAAAAAAGAAATGAGATTACATTAAGAAATATCCTATTTCATTCCATTTGCAATGGTACTTTGATCATCGAGTTCTGTCAGACTTCAGTAAAAACATTCTGCGAGGTCCTATCGTTCGTTACTTCGTTACAAACGAATTTTTCGGTCTTAAATAAAAGGTAACTCGTTTTAGAATAACAAAGGACAGAGAACTCTACTGTACGGAATGCAGTTATTGTCGAAATGAATCGAGTAACGACACGAGGCTCGATTCTTTACGTCTCACGTAACCGAATGGCTTTGAAACACAGACCTTTTTGAAACACGATATTTCTGATTAATCTTGGATCAGCTATTATTTAATCGTTTCAAACGGTCAACGAGATTCATTGATAAACTGAAAATTACGTAACGTTTAAACGTTCCGCGAAGGGAGAGGTAGAATTTATATTTTCAGTCCAACGAATTGTTCTCGTCGAAGTTAAATTAATTCCTGTAATGTCATTCTCAGGATTAATTGGTCACGGTAATGAGCAACTATACAGGGTGTTCCAGAAAAAGTGTTACAGCCGAAAAGGGGTGATTCTGGAAGTGTTTCTGAACGACAATTTCCTTAGCCAAAATACAAAGTGAGCCATGATTTTTAAATTATTAACGAAAAACAGTGACCAATGAGAGCACGTGTAGGGCCCACTTTTTCGTTAATAATTTAAAAATCATGGCTCACTTTGTATTTTGGCTAAGGAAATTGTCGTTCAGAATCACCTCTCTTCGGCTCTAACACTTTTTCTGGGACACATCGTATAAACGTGTCCCGATTAAGCATTTGAAATTAAAAATATTAGGTTGGGGAATAAGTTCGTAACGTTCTTACCGAAGATTTTTATTTAAACAAAAAACAATAATT
>NW_017154760.1:201473-206295 GCF_001652005.2 Ceratina calcarata
GTTTTGTAGAACAGAAAGAGTTCTATCGAATGAATACTTACCCGTTGCCAAACAGCAAACAAATCGTTGTAAAATAAAAGAAATTATGAAAACGCTATGAACTTATTCCCCAACCTAATATAATGCAAGGTAAATCGATAAGGCTGACGGTTCTAAAAATTAGACACGAATTTTTGCACCGACCTAATTATGGGTGAACTATTACATGGATCGTACTGTTAATACTCTCTTTCATGTTACTACTCACTGATGACTTAATGAGTATAAGAAAGGCAATTGGTAGAAGGCTAGACCCCCGGGAAGCATCGTTTCGTTTAACGAACTGCACTTCCCGTGTTTCTCCCATCAGCCAGTCAATTTACTTGTGCAAATAAGGCGTCTACATGTATTGCGCCGCAAGGAAACATTACGGTCCATTTCACGGTTCACGAAAATGCAAATTGAGTTTCCCGAATAGCCGTTTTCTTCCTAAATTATTATTAACTCATTTTCAGTTACTCTGGGAGAAAACATTGACGTAGCGGGGGATCGCATTTATCCAGAAATTGTATTTATTAACTATAGTAGTACATCTCTGAAAATGATGCGTTCATTTTCTCAACTGATAAAGATAGAGAAATAATGCTTTTCAAATAAACGAAAATACTCTTTGTTGCATTTCCATCAAGCCACCACGCCTATAACAATCAGAAACACGACCCTTTGTTCCATTGGTTTCACCGATTCATTCAAAGTATCACTGACACAGGAAACGAAACATTGAAAATTTGGAAAAATGTTTAAAGTAGAACTGCTATTACTTGCAAAAAAGGTCGTAAATATAATATTCTTTTATCTCCAACAGGAGTATTCGATTAATTATTTCGTCCATTGTCGAATCCTTCTTAAGAGTTACAAGTAAATTTCATAGAATCAAATTTTGTATCTGACAACTACAGCCACGTACTGACATACCAATAACAATTAAGTCTGTTTAATCCACGATCTTATACATTACAAGATACTTTTTAAATTACAGCCCGCGCACAGCGCACCTAACAACATCGCGAATGTGTTAGTCATGAAATAATAGGAGCCGACACCGTAAGCCTATTGTCCTTCTTTACGCTGTGACAGTGATGTGCAAAAATGATATCGCAATAATTAAAGCTAACGCATTATCATGTAATCGTACAGAAGAGTCCCGTTTATCCATTTATGCCGAATCAATAGTCATCTCTTTTTCACTCGTATTTATTTCCAACGCTCTTCTTACTCGCTACTGTTTGATCTGGATATTGAACTTTTGTATTGTACCTGGAACGTGAAAGGGAAAAAGAAAATTACATGTAGTTCAGTTATCGAACATCACGTAACTTTTTCATCTTCGTATCGTAAATTCTTATTTTAATTATCTGTTACGGATTTCCTCCAGGTTTTCTGATATAAGAAGTAATCGCAATGTTCAATCAATTCTGCACCGACCTAACACATATCAGGATTGTATAGATGAGAGAATAGATCGAACGCTCAAACGAGAGACCTGAAACCAGTTAATTTAAAGAGAGATAATTAACGGTAGGGTTTTTTTTGTTTCCTCTCTGCATGTTAGAGAAACTCCTACAAAGTATGTTTTCTCTATTTTTTACGGAATCAACAAAAATATATTGGCCGTTCTCTATTTTTTTATGAGGCATGCCTGGGGTAAACGTTAGTTTGTGATGAAAATATTCGTTTGTTACTTTTTTCTGTAGAATTTTTTTTAAGACCGAATAAAATGTTCCAATTTCTGAAAGAGCCCGTTGAATTCCAGTTCGCAAAAATATTTCTGCCCGCAATTTTTTCTACCACGAAGGACTGGTCGGTTTGAAAGCCCTTTCTGATTCGATAGCCATTGAGAAGGGCCTTTCAGCGGTGCAAACTGAATTCGTACAAACTTCGACGAAAAAGTTTTGCCTATCTTTCGCCCTCTGCTAGTTAAACGTCTGGTAAAAAAGGAAACAAATGAACAGACGTGTAAACTCGCTCAGGTTTCCGGAACTCCACATTAATAAACGAAAAGAAAGCAGCAGCATTACTCTCTTACTGTTAAAGAGAAAGGAATACGAAAGTTCCTTGCGTTGAAATATCTTTTCAGAGAAACATGGGAACTACTATCTTAATTTAAAATTATTGTTGTACCTTCGCCAGATATTCAACGACGTACGTTTAAATTTTATAGCAGTTCTCGAGAAAATGCAATTATACTTGAAAAAGCTTCAGTGCTAAACAATAAATAAACTGTAATGAACAGTGTCAAATTATCTGCCGCTACCCGGAAGATATATATTGTTTTTAATGAAATTACTGCCGCAGAATGAAAAATAAACTTTTGTTCTCATCCAATCGTACAAGTTTCGATAATGCGTATTGAAACAAATCTCGTTACGCGTTCTCGTAACTTCCGCCTCGAAAAATAAAACTTTAAATCAATCCTGATATATACATTTTCCTTTGTATGTTGCGTGAAAAATTCTCAAAACACATTGATACTCCTCATGTTTTATAATTAATATGCTATTTCGAATGCCTGATTGATGAAGTGATTCTGAACGTTAATCAAAGAGTTGGATAATTTTAACAAAGCAATTCTGAAAATAAGAATTCATGCAATTCCAAAGTATTCTATTTTAAATAAAACGATACTGGAAGATTAATTCGATTTTCAGATCCTGTCTTTCCAGCTGCTTTTTATTAAATCTATGACGTGGAGTATACGCAGGATGGAAAACCTTTTGCATACGAAAGGCCATATTCAATTTTTTTAAAAATGAAAAGACCGCATCGATTTTTCAAATTCATTTACACTATTTTTATTGATCTCCTACAATGGTATAAAAGTAAATCAAGGCGTACAGAGAATATGAATAGGCTGCAAGTTCTTTATATTTAGACTACACATGACACAGTCGTACTGTCATAAATCGAATGGTAGACCTATGTACGTCAATCGAACGATCAGCTGTGTCCCAAATGCAGAGTTTCAAAACTATATCTACATGAAACTCGGCATGACGCTCTATGCGAGCATGTGCTGCAATCGACAAATGCTGGTCATAAAGCGACGATCAATTCATACAGACACAGGAATATAAGGGATCTCGAAAACAATATAAAGTTTCTACTAACAGATTTGTTGATCCTATAAAAACTTAGCAGTACAAAGAAGTATAATAGATGAAATTCAATTTGGAAATGCATTGAATTGATTGACGTGACGAAAATTGACAATTAACGAGCGTTAATAGGAACTCTGGTTTGCGAGCGATTCGTTGACGCAGTAAAATGATCAGTAATTACCTACTCGATCTAATGGAATGATATATAATACACACTAAGAGCCATTGGTTGATTTAATAGCGAGCCAGTCACGATAAGACAGGATTTATGAATGCAGAACTGACAGGGTACCACGCAGAAGCCTGGAAAAATTATCGCGTCTCACGGGACAGGAAAATATAGTACAAAAATGCGCAACAGGAAGAGAGCTGGTCTATATTTCATGCATGCGTATCAACTCTTTTTCTGAAACGTCGTACATAGGAAGAGAAAGACACACCTGTTCTTTAACACCTCTTCAGCAAATTATTTCGCTCGTTTTTAACAGAAGCAGGAAAAACTGAAAAATGTAGTCATACATTGAAAAATATCGATTCCGGTTATTTTTAACTGCAAGTTGAATTTATGCATTTAATGGTATCGTAAAAAGAAATGCAGTTTCTTTTTGCACAAGAGTGTTCAAAAGATAAATAGAATAATCTTATTATATTTTACGTAAACGTGTTTTGCTGCACGACTTCGGAACTCTGTTAGCTTATTTGCTCGAGTTGGAACGAGCAAGTTCTTAAATCCTTGCGAACTTGGCTAACGAGGACCAAACATAACGAACAATGTATCTGCGGTGTGCGAACGAGATAATTAGATATCTCTGATATTTCAACTAACTTAGATTTCGAGTTGACGAGTCACACCGCAGAGGTATCTGTTCGTATTTAAAACTGGAAACGACAGGGACAGTCACGATCTCTTCACAGCAATCAGAATCTTCGAATTTCACGTAATTATCGTGATTCTATATAGACGACCTTTGTTCGAACAACTTTAATAGCATACAGTGAATTGCGTGGGTTATCAAACCTCTGGCTCGTTAACCAATCGCCCGGGGTTGTTTTACCGAGGTAAACAGTCAACGATAGGCAAAAGAACCGAAACAAAGATCCAATATTTTTTTAAGGACATATCGCCTGTTGTACCGAATCTAAAAAAATAGATGAGAGATGCGTTTGGTTTTGTGAAACATGTAGAGAATTTTTCGATTTATTATGTTTAAGATAATTATGAACACTATTCGAGATAATCACGAAACTTTCAGTAAAATTAATTTAGCACCTAGTAGATAGTTTTGCGAAATTTCAGTGCATTTTACCACATAGTTTCTGAGTTATACTTAATCACTCTCTAAAGTTTTGAAATTTTTCTCTACTCTTTACTGAAAATATCTGCGATATTCTCATTCGACTCAACTTTACATACTTCAATTAATTTTTCTTTTACACTCTCATGGACATAGTGATAATGAATTTCTATATATTTCGAGTTAAGCTTATGTTAAACATACCGAAAAGTAGTCAATTTTGAATAAACATAACTCAGGAACTATGTGGTAAAATGCACTGAAATTTGGCAAAAGTATCTATCAGGTGCTTAATTAACACTAGAAAGACTGAAACCTATATTGTATGTATACCTATATTGCCCAAAGCAGTCAAAATGACTGCATTGTGAAAGAATAATGTGTAAAGAG
>NW_017154760.1:206391-221190 GCF_001652005.2 Ceratina calcarata
TTATGCATTATTATTTGTACATTTGCCCAAAAGCAGTCAAAATTAATTCCTTGGGCAATCTAGTATTAATTTTATTGAAAGTTTCGTGATTTTTTCGAATAATGTTCATTTAGGTGATAACTACCTAAAGCGAAACACAAAATTAAAGTTTAATCTCCATTCGATCAATCTGCCTTCACATGCCAACCTGTACAGTTTTATCGTTCGCAGAATAATTCCCTCTGCACAAGGAGAATATATAGAGGTGAATTGCAGTCAAACAATGATAAACTTGATCAAATGAAAAATGTATTGTTTGATAAAATTATTGTTAAAGAAATTGTGTTTCTACTAGCTGAGGCATATGAGAAATATGAATCCCAGAACAAACGCTTGTTATGAGAATACAAATGAAATGAAGTTCGAATTTCTGTTGTTAAGGTTTCCTCAGTACAATACTTGGTGCACGGCTTCGCGTTGCAGAACAGCTCTCTGGTGCAGCTTCGTGGCGTCAATCATCGCCTGCGCTCCCAGCTATGCCGTGTTCGGGGTAAGTGAATCTTGTTTATCCTCCATTCCCCAATCGAGCTCGTTCGTGTTATTTGCTCGTTAGATCATAAAACGAACGGTGAACGAGAACGGTACGCTGGAAATCGCGTACACAGTCGACGCAGATTACTCACAGCACAAGGATTTCTTGTACCAGCTGAATTTCTGGGTGCTGAGCGTCGTCGTGAAACTTCTCCCTTGCATAATTCTCACCGTAATCAGCTGCTGGCTGATCAAAGCTCTTTACAGGTAATATGTACCTCGAGCAATACGTATTTGAACCTTCGTTACTCGTCGGTTGCATGTCGACGTTTCGACGGAATTTCTATTTAGAAGAATCGAAATGAATCGTGTTCCAGAGCCAAGGGAAGGAAACAAGCGTTGAAGAGTTACAACCAATACACGAGCGGCGGTGTGGTCAACGGCCTGGTCGCGAGGAGACCGAGCAAGTCCGAGAAGAGAGCGGACAGAACGACCAAGATGCTCGTGGCCGTGCTGCTTTTATTTCTAGTCACCGAAATCCCTCAGGGTGTACTCGGCTTGTTGTCCGGCATTCTCGGCGATTGTTTCTTCCGTAACTGTTACCACAACTTCGGCGAGGTGATGGACATCCTCGCGTTGCTGAACGGCGCCATTAACTTCATCCTCTACTGCTCCATGTCTAGACAATTCCGCACCACTTTCGGGCAGCTGTTCAAGCCCAGGCTGATGAACAAGTGGCAGCCTGCCGTCCAACAGACCGACACCGTGCAGAGCACTTACGTATGATGCAGGCTGAAGGATCTAGAGACTACGCGTCTTTAGAGTCACGTCATGGCCAAACCGCAGATGTTTTTAATCCATTTCGCTGTTTAAGTGTTGCAGTATTCACGATTTGTCAATGGATGCAATAAAACTGCAGTCCATCGTTAATTTGGCTCGATCGACTGGATATCACAGGTCGTGTAAGCGAATCAACTATAAGCAGGTAGAGTACATGTGCAGATTAATACTAATAGATATGCGTTCACGGTATTCAGTTTTCATCAATCTCAATTGATAGATAATAAGCAATTTGTCAAATGTGTGTATTATATGTAAAAATATGTTTCGGCTTATATGTAAAAATATGCATCGTCGGCTTTGAAAATCGTGGATAAGAGGATTTTAGTTGGACCGCTGAAGCGAACGCCGAGGAACTTATCGAACTTCCGATCTAACTAATAAATTTCATATTGTCGATGCGAATGGCAGGTCTATTATAATGCTGAGAGCAAGCTTGATCCAACGTTCAAAGCTTGCACGACACTAAAAGAGAATTACAAGCGTACAAAGAGAATTGCATTTTGAATTTTTCGAAGTCACGAAGCAAAGCGATTTATTTAATGTAGTTTGAAACAATTCATTTCCGAACGTCAACTAACTTTAACCACGTTCGAAGCTGGTCCAAACGAAAATTTACGCAACACATTTTGGATTCCCGGTGAAGCAGGCATTAGCAAATGTGTCCGATAAATTATGCGGACAAACGTAGGTAGGTGCAACGTATCGATGTTACACGTTTAACGATGATCAATCTGTTACATATTTATCGTGCGTCATCCATTCGTAGCATGTACTCATAATATACATAACTTCAGTTATTAATTTACATAATTAATATGCCGCAAATTCGAAGTTCACAGTAATTAATACAGATCGTGAATCAAATTTAAATACGCGTAGCCAATTGAAAAATTCCCGGCTACTGCGTACGCGATGAATTTTTCATTGTCGAGTCCGGTCAATTATATTTACTGTGTAAATTTGCAAATTTATGCGAACAAACGACCATCCTTGTATTAATCAATTCATTTTTTAAACATAATCAGAAATTCTATTGATATTTTGATAAAATATAGCCATAATTAATCCTAAAATTAGTATCGAATAAACATAAATAGACCGGGCGCTCGTAACACAAAAAATGGAACAATTTTTTACAGTCTGCCATTGATAGGAGAAATATTTACAGCAGATAGATTTGTAGATATTGCATTGATGTTAATGCATACTTAAACATTAACTTTAGTTAGCAAAAAGAACGTAGTTTCTTGAAACAACTTTCAAACAGTCTGCCATTTATTTGAGCACAAGGCAAGATTGCGCAATCCATGAAAAGCTTATTGGCAGATGGTTTTCTCCAGTACAAGAATAAAGCGTACTTATGTTAGTTAGCAATTAAATCGTATAAGAACAATCGTCTAAGAACAATATTTTACAATCTGCCAAGCTCAATTTAGGCTAATGTTAGCGTAAAGTTGACGAAATTTCACAAGGCAGACTGTTTGAAAGTTGTTTCAAGAAACTACGTTCTCTTTACTAACTAAAGTTAATGTTTAAGTATGCATTAACACGTAACGAAGATTTTTAAGTACATCTATCTACAGCTTGTGGCTGTAAATATTTCCCCTATCAATGGCAGACTGTAAAAAATTGTTCTATTTTTTGTGTTACGATCGCCCGGACACGTCCACCTGGTCCAATCAGGAGGAGAAACAATGGCTAATCGGCGATCAAAGTGGCCCGAAATGTTCATAGGACCGGCTAATTGCCGGGAAGGAATTGGAGCATTAAATCGATTTTGAACGGTGTGTATTGGCCGGTATAATCAAAACCGTGGTGCAAACAACGTTACAACCGTGGTGGTTACATAATTATGAAAATGATTCGATTTTCCTGTTTTATGAATATTCAAGACGGAAAAGTGTGTAGGAAAAAAGTCTCACTGAAAACACATCATACGACGTAGTTCCTCTATTTTCATCGAATCTTGCGACTTTCCTGTCAGAAGTTGATAAATCTTCTTCTCATCGAAACTGGTCTTCTTGGCTTTCATATAATGCCTGTTTCGTGTCAATTTCCTATCTCCTTGTACGAAGGCAAATATCGTTAGAAGTTGCTTCACTTCAAAAAATGGATCATCCCATGCGCTGATATTATTATTCAGTCTGTGTGAGTCTGATCCTGAACTTGCCGGAGTTAAACGCGGCTTGATCGCGGCTTTGTAGCTGCTCACGAGATAATTTTTTCCCTCGTGCAATAATCTTCTTCCGGTGACTTGAAATTCAAGTATAAAAGATTGCGAGGGGTTCGAGGTCGCGGGAGGACATATTGATTTTCCAGTAAAATCGTCTCTGCATCGTTTGCACCTTTTTGTAATTGAATTATCTGGTCGAGTAGCTCCACGCTCGAGCACCCTTTCAATTAATTATCTTCCTCGAAGTCGACTGGCCGTGTCATCTTTCCGCGAATGAGACTGAAATTCTTCTGACGTTCTCGATCAGTTAAATTTTTAATTAAGGATGTATTGGCTATACAGTCAATCCCAAAAGTTTATGTACTTTGAAAAACGCATTCCCTATAATTAAAAATAATGCATTCTTCTTCTAATTTCGATATTTAATGAGTTAAGTATGTTTATTTGGCATTTTATTGATGTTGACAAAATCCGACCATTCGACCGCCACCGTAGAAACGGCGAACTTTTGGAAAAAAATTTCGTTTTCCCTTAATAACTTCTAAACTGTACGTCCTACGAGAAAATTGCATAGAACCTTTCTTGTAGAGGGCGACGAGATCTACAATTTCCGTATACAAGTTTTTCGTTAGCGTCAATAATGTACGAGTAATTTGCAAAAAACGAAAAAACAGTTTTTTGCAAATTACTCGTTAATTATTGATGCTAGCGAAAAATTTGTACATCGAAATTGTAGATCTCGTCGTCCTCTACAAGAATGGTCGTATAAATGTTCCCCTAAGTCCACCCGTTTGGAAGTTATGGGCAAAAAACGAAAATTTCGCGAAATCTGAAGGGAAAAATATCGGAAAAATATCGGAAAAATATCGGAAAAATAAAGAAAATCTTTTTTTTCAAAATATCGAAAAATGCTTCAAGTAAAAGTTGTAGATGATACTATTACTTATGAAAAATTTGAAATCACTATAATTTTAGATTTTTAATAGTAATAAGGATCTATAATAACAAATTCAACACGCCAGCATTGTTTAAGTATATGTATAGCCTATATGTACATCCTTAAGCAATCCTTTCGAATTCAATTAGTAGCCTCAACATATTTACATCTCGAAAGAGTTCAGCATTTAAGAAATTGCTGAAGTACAGTACAATGGCAGATAATAAATATCGAGAAAGAAGTTGCAGTCTTTAATCAAAACGTAGCCTCGGTTACGCCCTGTGTCGCGAGTGATAGATGGTTCAGAGAAAACTGAGACGACTCGTCTCGCGTAGTACGCGATCAATTTGCCAGGAATATTTAATTAGATCGCTCTTGCGCTTGTTCTCAGAGTAAAAAGAACAGGACGTAACAATCGAAAGTGAAAATAAATGCGATTCGATGATCCTCGGGATCACGCATGATGTTTGTTGAATATGTTCCTGATAGATCGGCTAATCCTTGACACTTTTGAAACCCAATGGGAAAGTATGAGTTAATGTACAACGAGGAAAACTTAAATGAGAAAACTGTATCTCCTTGACACGTGCCGAGTTGGACGAGCAAGGCTTTGTACTTGATACAGAGTTTCATACATATGTAATGTATGTACATATTTAAACAATAGGGACATCCGGTCTGTTACGTAGATATTACTAAATATCCACGGAATAGTAAATAAATAAGGAGGAGAAATTAAAACGGAATACACAAACACTTCCGTGCAGGGATGTATAATAAATAGAGAAAGATTCAGGAAGAATGTCGCGAGTATTATAAATTGATGAGAACGTCGTCACACTCCTTTATTATCCCCAATTCAATACACACTCGCAGAAACAACAAAATCCTTTATTTTTCAAACTAAATTTCAAACTTCGTCCGAGCTCAATATCCTAGTTTCCCCTTCCGGTTTTCCAGCTGCCTTGTCCTGTTCGAGTTTCACCGACAGTTTCTTCGCCATCTGCGTTATCTGTCGCAGCAAGTAACCAGAGTGAGAGAAAAGTAGATTGGTTCCCGTTCCCCATCGAGACTTGCCTGGACATCCACATCGATCACGGCTGCGATATCGTTTAACGCCGTTAAAAATTCAGCCGCCGAGTTCCCATCGCCGACAGCTTCTAGCACAACGGCATAATTAATTAATACCAACGGATCTTGCGGGGCGAGGGCGTGAGCCTTTTGCAACACCTTTTCCGCACCTACCAGGTCGTCCAAACGCTTCAGAGCGACTATAAGAATTTCAGACACGATCGAAAAACAAAGAAGCTTTCATTTAATAATATTAGTTCAGTGCTCTTTGGTCGGTATACAAATGTTATTTTTATTCACGTGAACCCACAAATATTTCTGTGCTTTCTGGGACGTACTTTTCATGCAAATTTATTTCCGGGAAATGTTTTCGACGTTTCCTGATCGAGGCATGCGATATTCATCCTTAACACGGAATTTTTCACGATTCCGGTCTAAATAGCCAATTTGATTTAATCATGTTATATTATTAAAAACTTTAATAATAGTACATATCAATAATCAAGAATCTTAAAAAATGTTTCTTTTTTTTAAAAAAACATGTTACAAATTATCTCGTGGTTGGTTTATGTAACAGAAACCTCTTCGCGGAAGCTAACTATAAGATAATTCGTGCACAGACACAAATATGGCAAGTAATGAAGGGATGAGAAAATTCGTAGTAGGCGTCCTGGATAAGAAAGCAACCTACGAGATATCTCGTAGTTAGTAGTTAACGTATTAAGGACGCTTGATTTTATTGGTCCCCCCCAAATCGATTCCAGTAAAAGAAATGTTGTCAGAAAAAATATGAAGCTTACGACCGAGCAGCAGATACGGCATGAAGTTTTTCGGGTCAGCGCTGACCGCGGCGCACAAATAAATTGCGGCCGAGGCTGGCTGCCCGGTGCTGAGAAAGACCATGCCTAAATTGTAGGCGGGCAGAAATGCCATCGGATTTAGATAGTGCGCTCTCTTCAAACAGCTAATTGCCTGCAATTAATTATTATGATGATAATTAGAGCGTTAAACCGATGTGTCTGATAATTATGCTGGCACAATAATAACGAGGGGTGGCAGGTGCTATGCGGGTGGATCACAAAGACATATGATAATCATATCATTGCGCGACCAATAACGACCAAATTGGATTATAGAAAATATGCACTTTAAATCGTCTCGATTAATCGATTCGGCGTGTGGCTAATAAAAACTTCTTGAAACGCGTGACTTCGCTCGCTGTTCTTTTTTCTTTCTTTAATAACCCTTAATAGACCTCGATCTTCTTATCGACGACGAAATAACTAAAGCCGAGCTTTAGACGTAATCCACTTAAGTAAAGAGACTCTCGCTAACAAGAGGCGTCACGTCCGCGGATTAACCAACTTTCTGGATGCGATAATAATTAGATCAAAATTTTCGACGTTGCATTTATGAAAATATTCCATGACTCTCAGAAAAATAATGAACTAATTGGAAAGAGAAGGGCTTTCGTCAAAGTACTTTGAAGGGATGGTTGCTTGCGCAGAATATTTGGTCTGATTCCTAAGAAAACTTCCCTCTGAAGGAAATAAAAACGGTTTTTCCACCTTTGTTGTTCTCCGATCGTCAAGGTAATCATACGACAATAGTCTATTTTTCTCATTCAGAGCAAAAAGATAGTTTTAAATATGTATGTCCGGCTCGAACCTGCCTCTTTCGTTTCTCTTCTTATTCTATCTAAAGTTTAAAAAAGATCGTAAGAGAATTAAATTCTAACACGCTTTCACGATTGTAAACCAAGTTTCGTGCTTGACAAGCCACGTGATTGATGTTCAGATTTTCTTCGATACATCACACGGTTCTGTCTCTTAATCGAGTTCTCCCAAGACGCAAGTGTGTCATTCTCCGTGCGTGCACTAGCTGCTTCAATGAGCTTTAAATTGATTATACTCATTGAGTCCGACAGCGTGCATGGACTCGCAACTAGCTAGCAATTTATCGTGTTCTCATGAAAAGTGTAGACTAATTTCTGTAGCGTACCACGAAGTGCATCGTAAATTGTGCATCACCCAAGTGCGACGTATGTCCTACCTCTTAAATTGTTCTTCAGCTTTTCGACGCACTCGATAATGAGCTAAGCGCGCTAACAGCCAAACCGTGTCAACAGCTAAGCGCATTATGTCAACGTGCAGGTAATCATGCGAAAGATTTCAATTTCCGATTAACTAACTCACGGCTACAAATTTCTGCTTCCCGTAAAAACACATTCCCACGTTGTTCCACAAGGCGTACGATTCCGGTATCGATTGCGCGGCTACCTTGTATTTCGACAGTGCCACGTCGTACTCTTGGTGATTCTGAAAACCACGCGTCGCGGTAACCGAATTCCGAAAACGATGTGCGCATTCTAATTAAATTCCCCGAAGTCTAGGCGCGTTTCACATTACATGTATTCCACGGGACGTTGTTTCGCATTTTATAACAATCTAATTTATGCTTGCTGGATTCATAAAAATATATGACGAGAAGAATTCTTTTGCTTTCGTCGTTATGTTTTCATTTCATATGAAACTTTAATATGAAGAAACGAAAAGCAAATTGTCCTTCCTTGGATACAAAGATTAAATATCCTATTTTGCATGCTTCACTTACCTGAATTATATAAGCTATCGGTAGAATTGCCTCCGTGCAATTTGGATAATGAGCTAGCACGGTCCCGAATTGTTGAAACGCTTGTTGAACATCACCAGTTTTAAGATAAAGGAGTCCCAATTCCGTTGCGGCTTCCAGACTCTCAGGGTTTCCGCTGAAAGAACAGGGAAATGAGATAAAACACAGAGAACTCTGCAAGTAATAAGGCTTGCGTCGATGAGCAAAAGAATTTAAATTAGAATATCTTCGTTTAACATAACTAACAAGATTTTTAGCTATGAAAATTGCAGACGCTGAGTCGACGATTCAAATCTGAGAGATAATTCTTAAGCATTCGCGGTAAATAAATATAGAAACACGTCAGCGTTATTCGATAAGACAAGAGAATACAACGATAAACGAGCTGAAAAATTGTTCCCTCGTTTTATCCCTGTTTATTCTGCAGCTGCAGTTATAAGTGGAACGTAATACCTGCTCGAAAATGTATCGTAAACAAGAAATTAAATATGCACGAGGGAATAATCTCGAAGCTGAATACCAAGAATACGTTTAAATAATATCTGCGTATACGCGTAGTACCTAAGAGCTGCCGTGTAAGCGTTCTGGGCTTCTGCAACGTGATCCTCGAGGAGACAAACTTTCGCGAGGACGATGTACGGAAATTCGTTTTTCGTCAACTCGATCGACTTCCTTAAATGCATCTTCGCTTCGTACAACTGATTCAGTTTCAAACAACATTCACCTTGAACGATCATATTATCTCGTGAAGATCGATTGAAAAGCTCGAAGCGATAGTACACCCTTCTGTTTTGATAATTACCGAGGTTCAGATAAATTTCCCAGTCCGGTACATTCGATAGCTTCTCGGCTTCCAGGTACGCATCGACAGCACGTTTGTGGCTTCCCATTATCATGCTATCGAATAACATCGAATTGGGACGAAATTAGAAACTGCGAAGTGTTCTACGTTCTCGAAAAACTTAAAAACTCGAACGACGAACAGATCTATGGATCGATCAGAACCGAAAAAGCTTTCGTAGATCTTTTGATTGATCAAATCAATCTGATTTCTGTTCTCATTGATGACGCAACTGATTGTGAGATATTTATTTGCTTACAAGGATTTGGCTATTTGCTTCACGTTGTTAACGTTTGTCGAGTTGATGTTATAGGCGATTTGGAAATAATTTAATGAATCCTGAATCTTCCCCTCCCTCCTCAGTATCAAGCCCTTGAAAATATGAAAATTGACGTATCCCTTGTTCACGAATCACGACCGAATTCCCACGTTCATTCATTACTTACTATTAAATAATTCGCGTATTCGTTGTGCCCGTTCGATCGTTTCAATTCCTGGTCGATCAAAATTTTACACGTCTTGTACTCGTGTCGCGTGTAATGCCGATGCAGCAACCAATTGTTATTCTCTATCGCCGGTATTTCCGGAGCTGACAACGATAACAATGACAAATGTAGACCGAACTCGTAAAAAATAATTACTCCTATTCCACGATTCGAATTTAATTGACAAGAAGCACGTATTGCTTCATTATACGAATTCAACTTTTATAACTTTTTAATTCATTAATGAACTACGATTTTTACAAGAATTTTAGTCTAATATATGATAATATTTTTTAATTAAAGCTATACGAGATAAAGACAAGAACCTTTTTTTCCCTTGTCATTCGACAATCGTTGCTGCACGGCCGTCTGTTGCCGAATTCTACCGTTACTGATGACATTGTTAGACATTATTAAAATAATCTAACAAAAGCGAAACGAAACACGGAACAATAACGAAACCGAACAGTCACACGGAATCTACTTGTTGTTACTGTTATTCGTCATGGCAACCCGTTCTTAAGCCACCTTTACATCGAAGGAAATTTTAAAATAATAATTGTATGTATGGTAAAGATAATTGTACTAAATGTATACGCAACGGAACATTTAACATATGTAATTTTTAATATGGGACACATGAATAAAAGGTCGTTTATGTACAAACAATTTCTTTCCCGCTTTTCTATCTCTTTTTTACGAACGTCTCTCCCCCCTTTTTTATCTGTTTCCTGCTGTATTCTTTTTTATTAATTAGCATCGGAAATTAATGTCCACGTAAAGAAACGTTCAACTGCCTTCGCTTCTATATAATTTCGCGAACACAAAAGATGTCCCTTTGTTACTCTACAAAAAAGGAAAGAAGAATAACAGACAACAAATATTTTTGTTAATGAAATAAACCGCGTAGATAAATAGATAAGAAAGTATGAGCAACTGAATGACTAATGATCGAAAAAGCGTGCCCTTTATTAGACGCGTAGCGCCACCAGAGTGATAGCAAAATTTACAGAACGTCATCAGCGGATCAACATGATTACGGGCAATCGTTCGGACGCGATAACGAGACAGAATTACTGAGGCGTTAGAACGATTTAGTTGGAAAACTCGCGTGGAGTAATCATCGTTAAGGAAATTGGTAGTAGAGAACTGAATAACAAGGTGCGAAAGGTGTCACCTAAGTGTACGATTGGAGAGCTCGAGGTGCTCGATCATTTCAAAATGTAGGGGACTCACAGGAGCATAAATCAGTGATCAGTGCCGAAAAATCAAGGGTTGCCTTTAATCGTGTGAGTCGACTTTGTGTTATAATTTTACATGGACACGATAGAACACTCGTCGTTTAATTATACTGGAATTTTTATACATAGGTTATCCTATCCTGTACGATCATCTCTATATACTTGCCGCACGTCCACCTGTTATAACTCATAGATTTAGTAAACACTTTGTTTAAATAAATATACCCTTCACCATCTTTCATTCCCAAATGACAAACGAACTTGTATTACTGAGGTAAGACAATTAAATTAGTGAAACCTTGAACATTGTTTTTTTCTACCTCATTTCCTCCTTTGTTTCTTGTTCCCATTCTGTCGCTTTCCTACCACGTACAAAACACGACAATTATAATGCAAATGGCATATAGACTTTGTACATTTATTCAGTTACTACTTATTACTGTGTTAAGTACACTGCTTATGCTTCTAATCAACTGATAATTAATTGAAAGTGTGAACTGTAATAATTTCCTCATCAAATTATTTGAAGAATTAAAGCAACATACGTATTATCTAGTTGGACAGATGGATCACTTGTGATTGTCGTTTGTACTTTTACAGTGATCAATGATGTTGTAAACAGTAATAAAAAGTTATTGACTGGATCATGAGCTGTTCGGTTGAATTGAGACAGCGCAGGCAACAGGGGATAGCGGAGGATCCTCATAAACTAGCAGCGATGATGAACAAGTCTCAAAGACTAGTATTAGGGCTGTTGGTTCTGTTGCTAGTCGATATAATTTGGGTCTCTAGTTCGGAACTTACCAAAGTAAGAAACGCTGCTAATTTCCATATGAGAATAGGTGTAATCTAATTTAGATCCAATAATATACATGGCTTTTACATTTCAGTATATTTACAGAGAAGCTGCTTTTGAAAAGCCATTTTTTACTACATACGTAAAGACGTCAATGTTCACATTTTATTTGCTCGGTTTGTGCTTCTGGCCTCCATGGAGAGATCAGTGCAATAAACCAGCAACATACATGGTACATTTATAATAATTCATTTTAACGACGTACTCATTCCTCTCACTTACACCACGACTACTTTTTTCCAGTTCATAGATCCGAATATAGAGGATGACAATTTCTATTCAGAAGCCAATACAAGTTTGGTAAGTAGAACTGATTCTTGTTTCTCTATTGATCGTTCGAATGTACTGATACTAAGAAAGATTTGATGCAGAGCGACCCAACATTTGTTCCAATAAAAACACCAGATCACTGTGATCGTTCCTCAGGAACAGAAAGCGATGATTCGTCGATAAGATCAGTAAGATTCAGTAAATTAGCGGAGGTTCGTCATATGTCAGAGAGCGATGCCACTGAAGCATTATTGGCAAGACTCAGCTATCAAGCAAGCTTGAGAGCTGGAGAGCATGCGAGAAGACAAGCCAACAAGTTCTCTGTCCAGAAAGTAGCGAAAATCGCACTTATGTTCTGTCTACTTGTAGGTATCGTCTTAAGATATGAACGATGTGTTTGCTACTGATCCACATGTAATGCATTTTACATTGCAGTGGTTTATGGCCAATTATACTTATCAAATATCATTAGTTAAAACCGAAGCAGGGGTTGTAACTGTATTGACGTCGACCTCGAGCTTATTCACTCTATTCCTTGCTGCCTTTTTCCCCAGCAATGGAGGAGACAAGTTTACATTGTCTAAACTAATTGCTGTGACTATCAGCATTCTTGGACTAGTATGTAAAATTATTGATGACCTTTCGTGCAAAAACTCGTTTTGATCAACTTCCTTTTACTTTCAGGTTCTAGTAGGTCTTTCAGATTTAAGTATAGAAACTAATAGGATACCTACAGGCATAATATTGGCCCTAGTTAGCGCATTTTTCTATGCAGCGTATATTGTATTTCTAAAGAGAAAGGTGGATCACGAAGATAAAATGGATATTCCAATGTTCTTTGGATTTGTTGGACTGTTTAACTTGACACTTCTGTGGCCACTGTTTTTTATTCTGCATTATGGTCATTGGGAAGAATTCGAATGGCCAGATACCCATCAGTGGACATTTTTAATCATCAATGGTCTGATTGGTACAGTTCTAAGCGAAGTACTCTGGTTATGGTAACGTTTCATTTATTATATAATTTGTCATCTGGACGTCATTTTTCTATGATTATCTATTTACAGGGGTTGTTTCCTAACGTCATCCCTAATAGCAACATTGGCAGTGAGTTTACTTATGCCAATGTCAATGATAGCAGATGTTTTATTAAAAAAAGTCCAGTACCCTTGCATTTTCTACCTGGGAACCGTCCCAATGTTGTTAGCATTTTTAACTGTGTCTCTCCTGTTCTACTATGATAATTGGGATCCAGTCATGGATTTGATAAAAAGGGTTTACATTTGGATTTGTAGGAGAAATAGATCGATAAGGTACGAAAGTCACAAGAGTAAACGTTTGTACATAGAGTTCGTTGAAAAAACCGTGCACTATTGATTTTAGAATACCGGATCTCGAGGCGGAGCAAACGGAATCGCTAATAGGAATAAACAGTGGCGAACACGAAGCTTAACTCGACAATAACTCGAGCGAAATAATGTAATAAATCTGTTTTACGTATGTATATTTCTACACTTAACGAATGCTTCGCCGATGCGCATAAAACAATATCAATGTACCTTATATGTTTATCCGACATTGATGCTGCCTTTCGCAAACGGATTCTGTAATGTAAACTGATCGGTACTGATAGGTACACCTATAATTTAATTACTGAGGCATTACACAAGCAATTATGAGTATTCTACAATAGATATCATCTTCTTTCTATGATAAATGTGTTAATCTGTCGTTTTGCCATACAAATTAAGCTTCATTCATCCACGCAGTAGAATATCATAATACTGCCAGACAATAATTGCACATTGTTCAATGCGTATTTGGGAAGAAATCAGTAGAAAGTAATTTTCGTTTGTATTCTTCGAAGGGCTTACAGTGTTTTCTTATTTTTATCGGAATTCTTAAAAGAATGTGATTTGAGTTTAAAAAAGTCTGAGAAACAAATAAGTACTTATATATATCATTCTTTTTAAAGTGATTATATTCATCGTTATTAATATCGCTTTATGTAAAGTATTATTTTTTTTAAGATTGCTTTCGAAATGTATAAGAGCTTAATTTATATTTCGTTATGTATTAACCGAACTTGTATGTTAATTGTTATGTAAATAACTGATTTGTTGAACGTCGTGTACTTATTCCGAATGGTGTATGCCATATATAAATTTTAAGACAACGTCACTGGGATATACTTGCGCAATTTTAACGATGTAAGACCGTAACAGTGAAATTATATATTTAGATTTCGGACCAATCTCAAATTCGATAATACTAACAAACGCGACGGCCAGAGAAAAATTAAAGCTCATTCATCGATGCATTTTGTGGCATGCAATTTTTATATCCGATACGCGTGATAACTGTATCATCTTCACTTAAATCTAGTCAAAATAACTGTACTGATACATTCCTCTGTTTAACTGTATGTCTTACATGCAACACATCCACGATCAACTTATTTATTCATCGGGCGTGTACATATAATATACTTTTCTAAACCGGTCATTTAGTTTACGTAATGTACATAAAACAATATTAATAACTTTTATTTTGATAGACGATGCGCACAACTACGTTTCATCATCACGTATAAAAATCAAACGATGTCTATCAAACTGTGTCTCAAATTCCAAATTGCACGGTACGCGTATACACGTAACATGGAATCACGTTTCCATCACGTTTCAATCAATATGTACCGTGAACATTTTATAAGCGAAACCGTTAAGAGATCATTCTATAAGTATATAATACTAGCTTGATATATTGTGATATAATTACTATGGTGCGCAAATATAATTTAGTCTAACATGAATCAAGCTTTAAAGGAAACCAATAATGTAGATTGTATACTTAATTGTTCCTGAATCTACTACAGTTGTACATTTGTTGTACATACGGTATTTTAATATTAAGATTAGAATGATATACACATCGCATA
>NW_017154760.1:223653-248615 GCF_001652005.2 Ceratina calcarata
TACGTTTCTTTACGGGAGGGTGACGCAGGTGCGTAACGTCGCGCTCCTGGGGAGCGTATTCTCTTTCACAGCCTGCCTTCTTTCCCTCCCCGGACTAGACACAAGAAGGTACACATAAATAGGACAACATATATGTATATCTATATATATATACATATATATATATATATATGTAAATATACTTGTCATTAATAAAACGAGATGACTGATTATCATAGTACCTTCGATCTTTTTGTATGTATGTACGTACGATGAACTATTGACTCTTATTAAGAATAAACGTATTTGTTCCAAACGAAAATTCTTTTTTTATCTACATATATGTGTATAACGAGACAAACATCTGAGGTCGAGGAAAACAAGAATAATTCTGCTTGAACTACAGAGCTATTACTCTGTGAAACATGAAATTAACGTTAAACCTGTACAGTTTTTGTATCACTTTTAACATTAATATTTTGTGTAATTAGCCCAGGAATGGTTGGGGAAAAGTAGAAAGTGTTGAAATGTATGAATGCTTCAACATGGCATATCAGGATAACGCTAGCGCCCTTCAGTTGCACATAAAAAGTAAGAGCGATCCTCATTGATTATTGAAAATGGTAACGAACAACCATAATTATTTTAGTAAACAGTGAAAATTTGCTACCGGCACCGCAGAAATATAATGCCGGATCATTACGGTAAGCGCATTTAACTTATCTACCATGTACTTTGCGTGAAGTTTAAACTATTTCAGAATACCAGCCGACCCTTCCTGGCCGAAAATACCACAACGTAAATTAATCGACGATGTTGGAGATGCCATTGAACCCCCGTGTATAGTCACATTAACTGGGACTCCTAGAAGAAGTCGTACTGTAGTTCAAACACCTCTAAATCAGTAAGTATCCGAAGGAAACACCCAGAACTGAGAAGTGTTTGAACATCTCTTTGAAACTGCAGATCTCCGAAATCCACGTTAACTAAGGACAGTGCATACTCTTCCTATCACAATCAGAGAACTACATCGAGCATGCAAACTTTGAAAAGAGTTCCTGGCTACGTCGATCCTCGTTTCAAAAAGTATTTTATCTCCATTCGTCTACTCGTTGTATTAACACAAGAGAAAACTTCATCTATTTTCAATAGAGTAACGAACGTGAAGAGGAACCAAGTCACATCGACTGATTCGTTCCAGAAAGAATCGAATCGTGTCAATAGTACAATGTCTGCGCAACATTTACACAGAGAAGAGATGTACAGTTATTTTTACATTAAAACCTGCTGCTGGATCTCTTTACAATTATTGTTTTAGTAGGACGCAAACGAGGGCAGAGATGTGTCGTGAAGAGGAGAAACTTGGGTCGACGCAAAATCACAGAGAAGAAAACAGGTTTAACGTTAATAGAGAACCGATATTGGAACCAAACTGTTCAACAAATAATTCAGAATCGCGCAAATGTGATAATATTCCGGATAGCGGAGTTAAGGAGAAGAGCAATGTATCAAAGTCGATGCTCACCAATGCGAACACTCAGGTGGACATTGCTGCTTTACCAGTGCAAGTATATGTTCTGATATTTAATGATCGATAGTTAATTAGAACTACGGTTCACGGAGTAAGTTACTTTACGGTTTTATAATGTATCTAGGAGAATAATGGACAGTTGTTTTTCGTGCTAGACAAGAAGCTGCAAAACGCGATACACGTTGACACGATCAGCGTGCCTAAAGACTATGTAAATCAGTGTTATAACGTGCAAGTTCCAGTTCTTGCTTATCAAAAAATACCAGTGCAAGTATCTCCAACAGGAGCGAGCAATGTTATTCAACAATGTGTAAACTCAGAATGTAATAACTTAAACGAAACACAGTTGACCAAACAGACCGAACGCAAACAGGAAACTATAAATAATCCTCATAGTGGAAACAGTAATTAAAAATATTATTCCGAATAATTTATTCTTCGTTTATTAAAATAATACTTTTCCAGACATCGCGGAGAATAGCGTTTGCGAAACGAGGAAACAGCAAGAGTCTAGCGATTCTGAATACTATGTCCCTAACATAAATAAAAAGCGCATGCAGAATAATGTTTTGCAACGATTGAAGGTGAACAAGTGCGAGACTAGCGGTGAGGAAACCACGGACTCTGAATTCGTTGCGCGAATCGTTCAAAAGAGGGTGAATAAAATTAATCCGGATACCGTGCACGGCGATAATAAAACGACGGTTCAAAATTACGCGCAGATAAATCTTCTGTCAAAAGAGAATGAATATCTGCAATCCGTGCCCTGCCAAGATCAAAATCAATCGTCGTTCAATTACAAAACTGCGACCTGCGAGACGAAAGGGAAGAACAAATCTGAACAGAATTTGAGTTGTGCAAGGAACGAATGCACCAGAAAACTCTGTCGCAGTTCCGAACCGTACATTACGTTTAAGCAAAAAAAAGCATCGGCGAGATTTTCCAGAAAAGCCAAATCCTATTTTCAAAAGAATTCTCACTCGGCGCTAGCCGATTCTGATTATACTTTAGCGTGGCCTAACTGCCAGTACGGCAAATGTAAACGCAATCAGGCGCATAAGTTCAATCATAAAGTAAAGAAAATTGGACATCTTAATCCAGTATCCGTGCACGAATGTAATGCACAAACTGATAATGCACGTTTCGTTGGACAATATTATGCGCGAGATAACGAGCAGGATTCGTGCCAAGAAATGGCTAAGAGTTCGTCGAAAACGTACTTGCAAAGAGAACATTGCAAGTGCGACGTTTCTGCAAGATCGAATATAGACGATAACTGTGAAAGAACCAAGGGGATCTCGCCGAAAACGCAAGAATTATTGAACAGAAGTTATTGGGAGTATTATAATAAATTAAGACATAAAATACAGAACCCGAGTAGCATCGATCGACAATATGCCCGTCACTTGACAATGGATCCACTCGAAAAAGGGAAAAGGGCGAAAATAAGTGATGATAAAGATTTTCGAAGTCAGTTAAAAATAAATCCTGAGCTTCATACTTTGGAACAGTGCACAGCTCTCTCGACCATGATCAACAAAGCACTGTGAGTTATAAAACTATGATCATTCGATTGCTTCTAAAGACTAATAATTTACTGTAAATATATGTAGAGACTCGAATCCGGATATTGTACAGACAAAATTACATACGATGGAGGACTCGCCATTGAATCATAAAGTTAGTTCGAGAAATGCCAATGCAAAAAGAGTTCCAAATTTGACTGACGACGATATACTTAAAATGGGACGCGATGAGAACAAAACTACTGATAAACAATTCTTAGAATTGAAGTCTATCAGTAAGTTTATAGTTTTATTCGTAGATCGATCAGGCCATGATCAGACCATCGTTCGTTGTTACAATCCTATTTTTTTATTTAGTATTCTTCGGTGGTATGATGTATATTCTGGTAATATTTTTACCGATGCTGTACGACTACTTTTATTACGAAGAGAGCGACAATTACGACAATCTAAGCTACCTGGAACTGGTAGTGGACTACATTTTGTCGTCGTTCAAAGAAGCGTTCGGCGGTGTTTACGACGGTGTAAAGCAAATTTTTTTCTACCCAGTAAGATTATAAACGAAATTTCAATAATCGATTTAATTGAACTTATCACGGTGAGATATTCAATTTCATTTCTAGCAAGCATGTAAGAAATGCAGCAATGTCACGTAAAAATTAACGATGATCACCGCACCCATGTGCAAGTTAAAAAAAAAGCTATTTTACTATCGATATTTATTTTGTATTAGACAAGTATTTTTGTAATTGATCCTGGTGTGAATGTTCGAACATTTGTACACGTGTATTTACGATTAAAGTTTGACATACCTTGAGACAGAAGCCTTCATTTCATCCTGTTGTCCTTTCACTTGGTTCACTATCCGAACCGTTTCGTTTAACCCTTCCGTTTCGAAGCAACGCGGGAAACTGTTCATTTTAAAGAGGCACTCGGTCGTATTCGTGAGGCATCGTGACGACGACGGTAACGACCTCAGTAGAGGAATACAGAACTAGACATTGCTCGCGGGCAACAAAAGCACTGTGCGCACGTTGATTTCGGTCATTTCGTCTGGAGATCTCCGGTCGAATATCTACAGGAGGCCCGCGGTTTTTAACATTGATCCCGAGAGAGCGTGTCCTCTCTCGTAATTCTAACGGTCGCTCGCTCTTTGATCAAGGGGAGATTCGAATTTCGAAAAAGATCATGGCAGAGTGTATGATAAAATCGATAAATATCCCCGTGCCGGACGATGGGCTATCGGCGGCACAGTTGTTCGCTGCCGGCGATGGTCTCACTTACAACGACTTCATCATTTTACCTGGTTACATTGATTTCACCGCGGAAGAAGTCGACCTGGTCTCGCAGTTAACGAAGAAGATTACGATCAAGACACCTCTGGTTTCATCCCCTATGGACACGGTCACAGAATCCGACATGGCTATAGCCATGTCCCTGTGCGGTGGAATCGGAATAATTCATCATAACTGCACGGCTGAATATCAAGCCAACGAAGTGCACAAGGTTCATATTCTAATTTAAATGTTTGTTCCTATTCTGTATCATTTGTTATTCGTATAGATTGAACACGGGTTTTGTCCTATCTGGCGCGCGAAATTTTTACACTTTTTTTATTCATTATTGCTGTCACAGTGACACCAAACGGTAATTTTTATCATTGTAACGAGCTTTTGCCTTATTGGATTAGTTACATTAATCCTATTTATGTTTATATTTTCATGTACTTATCTAATAAAAACGGGAAGAGAACAAGATTAAGTGCTGTTAAATATTCAGATAATAATTCACTGGATGTCGAAATTAACAATGTTTAAATATCGTTTGAAAAACCTTTGTGGTTCTAGGTCAAGAAGTACAAGCATGGCTTCATCAGAGATCCAGTTGTTCTGTCACCAAGCCATACAGTCAAGGATGTTCTAAATGTGAAAGCCGAGCATGGCTTTTCTGGCGTGCCCATCACGGACACCGGGAAGGTCGGAGGTAAATTATTAGGTATCGTCACGTCTAGAGATATTGACTTTTTGGACAGCACTCCGAACCAGCAATACATCAAGTTGGAAACGATCATGACAAAGTTAGAAAACTTGATCACCGCTACTGCTGGCGTGACATTGCAAGAGGCGAATATAATCCTGGAGAAATCGAAAAAGGGAAAATTACCGATAGTCAATGAAAAGGGGGAACTGGTGTCTCTGATGGCGAGAACCGATTTAAAGAAGAACCGCAGTTATCCGAACGCCAGTAAGGACGATAACAAGCAATTATTAGTCGGTGCAGCGATCGGAACACGGAGCACGGATAAACAGCGGCTGCAACTTCTAGCCGCAGCCGGCGTCGACGTCATCGTCTTAGACTCGTCACAAGGCAATTCCATATATCAGATCGATATGATCAAATACATTAAATCAGAATTCCCCGACCTACAAATAATAGCTGGGAACGTGGTGACGACTATGCAAGCGAAGAATCTCATTGAAGCTGGTGCCGACGCTTTGAGAGTAGGTATGGGTTGCGGCTCGATTTGTATCACTCAGGAAGTGATGGCTGTGGGGAGAGCTCAAGCAACTGCGGTATACAAAGTGGCGGAGTACGCGAGAAAATTCGGTGTGCCTGTCATCGCCGATGGTGGAATTCAGTCCATCGGGCATATCATTAAAGGTATAAGTCTAGGCGCTAGCACAGTAATGATGGGATCGCTGTTAGCCGGAACCTCTGAGGCGCCAGGCGAATATTTCTTTAGCGACGGGGTACGTTTGAAGAAATACAGGGGTATGGGCTCGTTGGAAGCCATGAATAGAAAAGATGCGCAGGGCTCGGCTATGGACAGGTACTTCCATAACGAGATGGATAAGCTGAAAGTGGCCCAAGGTGTCAGCGGCTCGATAGTCGATAAGGGAACTGTTTTGAAGTTCCTGCCGTATTTATTGTGCGGCATTAAGCACGGATGCCAAGATATAGGAGCGAGATCGATATCTGCTTTGAGATCTATGATGTACAGCGGAGAACTAAAGTTCGAGAGAAGAACGCACTCCGCTCAGCAGGAGGGGAACGTTCATAGTCTTTTCTCGTACGAAAAGAGACTTTTTTAAATAGGAACATACTGAGGAAGTAACTTCCAAAAAAAAAAGTACCTGCATTTAATTGCATATGATTTGTCGATTTTTAAGTATACGTGCTTACATACAAATATGTATGCAACTGTGCAAAATTGTATTACGAGAACTCATATCGGTTTTTGAATAGTAGACAAGTGAAATTAACTTCACGATTTGTGTCAAATTTAACGAAACTCATTTTAACGATTAACTTTTTGCTACGATGTACTTACAAGTTGTATGTAATCCTCCAAGTACAGTTCGATCACTTTTATGGATACAACTATGACTGAGATTTTACAGATAACGTCTTAACTATGATATTACTTTCATATTTTTTTCTTGCAGCGTTCACTGTACCTGATTTGTACGACTAAAAATTTTACATCTCCCTATAGGTACCGCTCGAAACTGTAATCTCAATCGAAACTCGAAACTATAAGAAACCTTTTAAAAATTTACAATGCAGCAAGAAGAAAATACATGTTCATGAAATTATAAATGCCAAACAATGGGAACACGCTGTTGGAAAGAAAATTGATCAGTTTGACTACTTGTCAGCTGATCGTTCATTCCTATTCCAAGTGATGGAAAGTACATCATTTCTTAGATGCCATTATTTTAATGTAATTTATCGAAATATATTTTTATGGTTCTGATATGATACAACCTATCTCTCGAGATAGACGACTTAGGTCCAAATATTTAAGCTAAGTCAATTAATTTTGTAATCTTATAAATACACCGATTTCGACGAAAAATGTAATAGATCGTTCTATTATCGTTAGCTTGCAAATTTTATACAGCCGTTGTTACAACAAAATTGTATATTCGAAATAAACCCCTAATTGACGTTAAAAATACTCTGTGCACCTTGTTATTTTTACCGTGTCCCTAATTATTCGCTTCGAACAAAATCAACAAGTATCACACCTAGTTCCCACCGACATTCGTATTTCGTACAGTTTCGTCCCGCTCTTTTAATCTAACTAACCTATAGAAGTAATCCTATAAGGTAAACGAAGCAAGCAAAAGAAAGTGTTAAAAATGGTTCTGTGTAACGTGGAATGTGTCGAAAGAATTTCCAAGTATTTAGACGTTTCCCCATTGCTGTTAGAAATGCAAGATAATGTAAATAATCGATTTTCTTCAAGAATACTGTGCGTCCAGAGCTCGAATAAATGTTACGTGTACCATTTTACAGGTGATCGTTAGTACGAATCAGGATTCGAATAAGAAATTAGAAGGGTTTAGCACGGTAATTCAATATTTAACCAGAACTTCCAAGTATCCCGATTTACTTGGTAGCGATAATGAGATTCAATCATTGTCGCGTCAATGGTTGGAATATGCAGTCGTCTGTGTCAATTACGCCGATGCTCCCGCTAACGCGAGAAGAGTTTTACAGGTGAATCAATTTAAATCATGAAGAAGAAACGAACTGAACGTAAATTAAAAATTAATTTCTACAGGAATTGAACGTTGCTCTGAGAGACAACACGTATTTAACTGGTACGACTAAAACCATCGTTGACGTCGTGTTGTATTACGCTTTATATTCGATAATGGTAATGAAAACGAAGTGTCATAACCGGGGCATAGGAATCCTTAGTACATTCTATAGATCAATCTAATCTCTTTGGCCTATTTTTTTTTCTTACAGCGGGAATTAACTCACCAAGAAAAAGCACTGTATGTACATGTGTCGAGGTGGTTTGATAACATGCAACAAGAGGAGAAATTAAGACAACAGCTGGATCTCATTTCGTTCGATCTCTTACATCTATTTTTATGAATAAAAAAACGAAGATTCCAAATTCCAAAGTGATTCGATTCGTCGTTTAGAATGTATGCCATGAAACAATAAATGCTCGTTTGAAATGTGAATCTCGTCTGTAATACCGTCTATCGGTTTCGTTGCCTCTGCAACCTTTCGATAGTTCGTCTCTTGGTGCAGCACTTGTACGAGAATCACGAAATCTCGGGCGTGAACACTCTCCATTCAGTCCGTGCTCCATTCTCCATTTCCTCTTCAATTCCAGTAGCTCGGGTAGCTCGTCTCGTTTAGTCCTTGGACGATGAGGCGACTAGCGTAGAAAGATTTTTCCTTCCCGTTATGAGACATGTTTGAGGTGCATTCTCGCGTACGGGACGAGAAATGCGGAATGTTCACAGCGGCGGCATTTAATAACGCTTGCGCATTCGTATCGATAAGTTCTATCCATCCGTCGCCTAACAGTTTCGGCCTAATCGCAACAGTTTGATTTACTTCAAGTTTTCTACTACTTTCACGCTGTAACAATTGCACAACGTCGAGATGGCTGATGATACGAGCGTACGCGTTGCCGTACGGTGAGTACATGATTAGCATTATTATAAAACGTTCATTGCTATGTTTTTCTTCCAAAGACGCTCTTCGCCGCGTAGTTGTATCATAAATTGCATGGCGAGATGACACAACTTACGCGATGACAGTTCGTAATTCACATCGTCAATATTTGTTCAGCGAACGTCAGTCAAGCCCGACCCTAGTGATACGCGCGAAACTTCGTTCGAATTCGAAGTGTGAACATTTAATTTTTGTAACAAACGACCCTGCAAAATTTGCCTATTTTATTTATGCAATTATGCATATTTCTCTGATGCATCTGCATTGTCGTGATTGCGGACTGCGGAAGTCACACTTTCATGATTTTAGAAAATTTCGTTTCACCTTTCATTAGCCGACAAATAAAATTCTATCCCTTCTCGTACACACGTACTGTTTTAAAACTAATATAAGTTTCTACTAAAAATATGAAATTGTTCCCCCCTCTCATAACAGTCTGTTTTACTATTAGAATATTTTTCTACGCAGCACCGCGTTGCATACTTTAAGTCGCATAATATCTCCTTTTAAAGAAAAAGACGCGTGGGTCTTATTACCGGTTGTATAACGAACGTAATCCCGGCATACTGATGAATGAATTCCATTCGCCTTCTTCGACTTTAAATCTGACATAACTACGTCACCATGTTTCCGTCTCTCGTTTCTTACGTTATTTATTCTCGAACTCGCTTCAATTATCCTTCTCTTGTACCTATTCCGCTGAGCAAACACATAACAGTAACAGCTGATGCTATCGATTACGACATCAAACATAACGATACACGATACGATCGCTTGCAAGTCTGATCGCGTAATTCTGCTTCTGTAAATTCCAGAATAAGGCCTCAAGTAGCGCGCGAAGTAATTGATATGTGTAGAATTTGTACCCAAGTACCTCCAGGAGAACCCCAAGTCTTTCTCGGACCAGACAAGGCCTTTACGTATGATTATGTATTCGATACCAGCATTGGACAGTGCACAATTTACGAAACGTGTGTCGCACGTTTGATAGAAGGTGCATTGGATGGGTACAACGCTACCGTTCTTGCTTATGGTCAGACAGGCTCTGGAAAAACATATACAATGGGCACTGGGTTCGATGTGGAAGTTGACGAAAACATAGTTGGAATTATTCCAAGAGCCATTAGACACCTGTTCGACGGTATCATGGAGAAACAGCAACACGCTCGAGAACGTGCACAAATGCCTCCGGAATTTAAGGTGTGCAACAGGATGAAAGAAATCTCAAGAAATGCGATGCCCTGTTCGCAGCGTCGCGTTACCATAAGATCAAATTGAATGTTGCATAAACTGTTGTTCCCTCAGGTTACAGCACAATTTTTGGAATTGTATAACGAAGACTTGAAGGATTTGCTAGAGCCCGGTGGTCCTCGAGGTGGTGCTCGAATTCACGAAGATCCCTCGGGCAATATACACTTGGCTGGCGTGGAACCGAGGATCGTCACTAGTCCAGAAGAAGCGTTAGAGTATTTAAGATTAGGGGCACTATCGCGGACGACTGGATCCACCCAAATGAACACCCAATCGTCGAGATCGCACGCGATATTCACGTTGTACATAAAGCAACAGAGGTGTATCAAAGTTGAAGATCCGGATGCTGATGTTGACACGAGTGGCACCGAACCAGCTAGCGAGTTCGAAACTTTAACTGCAAAGTTTCATTTCGTTGACTTAGCTGGTTCGGAGAGACTGAAGAGGACTGGTGCCACGGGGGATAGAGCGAAAGAAGGAATATCTATAAATTGTGGTTTGGTAATATCTTGAAAATTCTAGAATTGTCCGAATGTTAATTCACGTGGTTTGTTAGAAAATAGTATTTTATATTATAGCTGGCACTGGGTAACGTAATTTCCGCGCTTGGTGACAAATCAAAGAAAGCTTTACATGTACCGTACAGGGATTCAAAGCTGACGAGGCTGCTGCAAGATTCGCTAGGAGGTAATTAGATGCAAATACCTACGTATAGTGTACCCGTTCAATTGTCATATTTGCAGGCAACAGTCAAACTGTCATGATAGCCTGTGTATCGCCAAGCGATAGAGATTTCATGGAAACTTTAAGCACATTGAAATATGCGAACAGGGCGAGAAATATAAAGAACAAAGTTATGATTAATCAGGATAAAAGTTCAAGAACCATTGCTTCTCTTCGAAGAGAAATACAGCAGCTTCAATTGGAATTAATGGAATATAGACAAGGTAAGTAATGAAGTGTGAAGAATCCGTGTAACAAATCTATTTTTATGACACGTATTTTCCTTTTTCAGGCAAAAGAGTTGTTGGCGAGGACGGTATCAACGATGCTTGGCACGAAAACCAAATGTTGACTAGCGAACTGCAAAGTCTTCGCACTAGAGTAAAAGCTCTCTCGGAGACAATTGAAGCATTGACAGCAAAAAATGTTCTTCTGCAGGCAGAAAAAGCTGCTGGTCAATGGTTATCGGCGACGGGTGACAATCCTGAAGTAACAAGTTTGATACAGGGATACTTGCAGGAAATAGAAGAGCTGAGGGCTCGCCTGTTGGAGGCGGAGGCCATGTATCAGCAATTAAAGAAACGACAAATGCAGGTATGTACGTAAGTATAAATAAATACCATGTCCATAATTAATTTCCGAATATTTTTATAGGTGAACGCGGCTAATCCCTATGGTGATTCTGGATATACGTTTCACAGTGATTCTACGTCAGTATTAAACGATGCTAAGAAGGAGCTGAAGAAAGAAATGGAAACATTGAACGCGTTGAGAGAGCAGCAAGCACACGCTACCAATACTGCCAGTAAAACAGGAGAAGACGGAGAGGGCGATGACGCGGAAGCCGGACAAGATTCCGTTAGCGAAGATGAATCGGACGATGATTCAGATAGGAAAGGTAATTTTTTATAAAAAACGTGTAACGGTGAGTCGATTGTTGACCGTAATGTTTTGCAGAAGAAGACGAAGAGGAAGCAGCTATGGGCCGCGAATTAGAGGATCTAACATCTAACATCGACGTGAAGCAACGGTTGATACAAGAACTCGAACTTTCGCAACGACGATTGCAAAGTCTGAAGCAACATTATGAGGACAAGCTTGCTCAATTGCAAGCTCGCATCAAGGACACTCAAGAAGAGAGGGACAAGGTGTTACAGTCTCTGCAACAGCAGCCGACGCCGCCGACGGAGAAAGTGAAGAAGTTGCGCGATGAGTACGAGAAGAAACTTACGGCGATGCAAAAAGAATTGCGTCTTATCCAAACTATGAAGAAGGAACACGCGATATTGCTCAAGAGTCAGTCACAGAACGAGAACAGATTGAGGGGTCTTCGAAACGAATTGGCAGAGATGAAGAGGACGAAAGTGAAACTGTTGAACAAGATGCGCGAAGAGGCACAGAAACATAAAGAGAACGAGCTGAAACGCAACAGGGAGATAGCGCAGCTGCGTAAGGAGAGCAGGAAGAACGCTAACATGATCCGTACGCTCGAGGCAGACAAAAGAATGAAGGAGGTAGTGCTGAGGCGAAAGCAGGAAGAGGTGTCGGCGTTGAGGAAACGAGATAGAGGCTTGAGTCAGAAAGCAGCTGGTAGAGCACCGCCTAAACCGATAAATCCAAAAGCGTTGAGGCAGAGGTGGCAAACGTTTGAAAGGACGATTGCCAAACAAGCGCTGGCTAAACAAGCAGCCGTGGAAACGGAGAGAGAAATGGAAAGACTTCTTCAAGAGCGAGAGGAACTGGGTAGAGAGCTCGAGAAGCTACAGAAGCACAGGCATGCTGTGGCAAGCGTCAGGGGAGACACGACCGACGTGGACGAAGAGATTGACAATGTCAGGAGTAAGATCAGCTACTTGCAGGATAGTATTTCCGAGTGCCAGCGCGATATGATGGAAATGGGAGACGCGGAAGGCGAGAGCGAACCCGGCGTCGAAGCTCTCATATCGACAATTCACTCGGTGGACGAGGCTCAATACTTGTTACAAAGGATGTTAGCATTTACCGTCGAGCAAAGCTGTGTAGCTGCTCAGAAGCAGCTCGAAGTTCGGGACATGGAATCGAGATTGAATCAAGTGGCGCAAGAAAGCGATGTACAGCATCAATTATTGGAACACGTATTGCGGGATAGAGATCTTTTATCTCTTACAAACAATCATCATAACAATACGATGAACTACAGCCCTCCAAGCTCGCGGAGTTCGTCGCCAGATAAGTAAGTTCTCCATACATTATTATTAATATGATTTACTTCAGGAACACATGTTTAATTTCAAGTATTAGTGAAAATTACAGCCAAGTGATAATGGGAGAGGAGAGGCAGCGAAATAATAAGGTGCGACGAAGAACCACACAACCCCAAGAGCTTCTTTATGGAGTTCAAGCTAGCCCAGATAATCTAAAGGCAGAGGAACAAAGTCAAAGCCATAATCACCCTCTTACCAGGGTTCCTAGTGCACCTGGGAGCCTGAAGTTAATATAATTCTTTTTCATTCGTTTTGATCGCTCGTATAATCGATTACAAACAATTTTATTTCGGGTCTTAGGGGACTGGTCTTGACAAGAAGTCATGGCACAATAGCTGGTGGATCTCCGACTCTAAGTCGGCGGGACAGCACATCGCCAAGGCCACAACGAAGACCGCTACACCCTGGCGGAGGCTCCATGTGAGTGGTAATCCTGCAGCACGTTTTACTTTTTATATTTTTCGCATATCTTTGCTTTGATGCACTATTTCGAGTATTCTTGGTTAAGCTCTTTTCATAAAAAATGTCCGTGTCTCTTTTCACACATAAGCACTGCACCGCAGATATTTCCAATGGAAAAAGATGTGTATCAAAAGAATTAGTATAATTTAATAATTAATTTAAAACTTATTTTTCTTAATGTTTGCGTATTCTTTATAGACGTAGGATTACTAACTAATTTAAATTAGGAAGAAAATTCTGACTTGTATAAAACAGCGTATTCGATGCACTGATTTTCCGGAAACTTGTTACCAATAATATCTTGTTTGTCGTTGTTACTCGAAATTCTTTGTTAAGCTCGTTTTCACGCGTGATGCGTACCACGTATATATCGAACATTAATACAATTGTAAATGTAACGAGAAATTCTATTTGTACGAAGTCTCGTGCTGAGATCACAAATTTTGTACATATGTAAGCAGTTATTTTGTATACATGTCGATTAATAAATAAAAGCACAATCATTTTAAGGCGCACTGTCCCTCGTTCATCTATGTATAACGTAACACTGTAACGCTGTAAATAACGAACCGCTGTATTTTCATTTCATAAATGTCAATACAGTATTCATTCACGATGACGAAAAGAAATGAATACGTTTTGTAATTCAACGATATTCGGTGTTGTAGCAATTGCATGATTCGAAGGTAACATTGCCTGGATTATAATTGACAGTATACTCGGCTAACTAACACGCTAACATAACAAACCCTCAACTAGGGAACAGGTAGCACATACAGACGTGTCGTCACCGCCTGGATCTCCGACCACTTACCGACGATTCAACAGTCGCGAGGAGAATGTTTTCTCAAGATTAACTGCAAGCCGGCAACCCGCGTCGACTGAACCACAGCCCATGAAGGGAATTATCTCTCAATACCAAGGCAAGGTACAACTCTGACGACATTGCTGCTGTATTTTACTATGATGTCACGATGTCACGCGGATGATTAATTCCAGACACAGCCACGCGCCGTTCTTCAATGCACTCACGTAGCCGAGGGCCACAGTAAAGCTGTTCTAACGATATATGCTACGCCAGACTTGCTCTTCAGTGGTTCGAAAGGTAATAATCATAATTACTAAACGTGAGCCTCATTTGTAACTGAATTTTCTGAATACGTTTAGATCGAACGGTAAAAGTGTGGGACTTGGGGACAGGAATCGAGAATCTAACGTTAACAGGTCACCCGAACAACGTCGTAGCAGTGAAATACTCGTCGGTGAACAATTTGCTGTTCAGCGTTTCTTCGGCCTACGTGAAGGTTTGGGACTTGCGAAAGGGCAACAATTGCGTTAAGACTTTGTTCTCGTCTGGTCAAGCACAATGTGGGGCGATCGCATTATCGACACCGTCTAGAATGGTTCAAGTTCCTGTCGGCGAGACGACTATCAATGATTTGGCTCTTAGCATAGATGAACAGGAGTTGTATACCGCGTCGAGCGATAAAGTTCGAGTGTGGGATCTTCGTAAATTAACGCATACTGGGAGATTGAGCACGCCCCATACCGCGGCGGTGATGTGTCTGGCTGTCGCCGAAGATGGCAGAGTGATAACAGGAAGTAAAGATCATTTGATATCTCTGGTGGAGCCGAACGCGTCCGGACAGTCCATTAGTTTGACACCACCGCATTACGATGGCGTTGAGTGCCTGACGACTTGCGATTCGACTCTATTTTCTGGCAAGTAGAAAAATAGCAGAAATGGTTCCTTCTTGGGTTTTAGGTTTCTCAAGTGTAATGTGAATTGTTCAGGCTCAAGAGACATGTGTATCAAGCGATGGGATCTAAGCCGAATGGAACTAGTCCAATCACTGAATAATGCTCACAAGGATTGGATCCTTGGCTTGTGCACAATTAATAACGGATCTGTGATGATATCGGGATGCCGAGGAGGAGTTCTGAAGGCATGGTCTGTACCAAAGGATCAAGCGGATTGCACTCCGATAGGAGAGGTCCGAGCCCATGGTTCGGCCATTAATGCCGTGAACACTAATCAACAGCATGTTTTCACTGCAAGCAAGTAAGTACATCTCCTCCTTCTCTCGGATCATATCTTTGCCTAGAATACCGATTAAACTGACCCAAAGCATCTTTTTAAGCTCGTTTGCTCAGGGTCAGTATCTATTGTAAACTTCTTGAATGGAATAACGTCTAAAATGTTGATTGCAGCTCTGGAGAGGTGAAGCTGTGGCGTATTCCCGATTCCTCATTGTCCATGTCTATTTCTACAGTTTCCCTATAACTTATTTTTCTATTCTGCTGCGTAGTATTCTTCTGCATTTATAAGTTAATGTCGTGATCCGCATGCTTGATCTAAGCACACACATTCATGTTTCATGATGAACCGTGTGCGGTGGACATGTCGTGGTTTTTATTTTCTAGTTTCTATTATCTATATTAAAACAATCGATGTCTATTAACACTTCGTTCCAAGTTTATTGCCCTATAATTAACGAACGAGTGAAGTAATTAAATTTCTACCTCAAGTGGTTTGAAGTAAATGTACTCGATCACAATGGAAATCGGAAATGCGCTTTCAATTTATTCGAATTGTTTATCGGTGATACGCGTTAGATGAATAGTTAACTATGAAAATTAATTTTCTTGTATTACTTTGCTTCTATGTTGTGTACACACCAATTTGGTGCTTTGCATGGTTACCGTGTCAACGTGAAGTGACGGAACGGTGAGGCTGTGGAGCTACTATAAGAGAGATGCAAGAACTTTCCAAAGAAGCAACTCGTTAAAAAGCTAATACTTGCACCTATTGGAACTATTGTTTTTGTTTCGTAACGTATACACTCTTCTTTTTAATTTATTTATTCATTTACGTTGACTCTCAAGATGCTAGACATAATTAACGTAACGATTTTCAATGATAATGCACCCAACGTATTGCCTGTTGACTGTATTAATTTTTTGCTAATACTTTTTGTTTTATAACATATGTGAATGTGTTTCTAAGGATTGTATGACTTGAGTTTCATGTCTACTGCCTTAATAGATATACGTATACATACGCATACGCACGCGTATAAGCATTTCGTGTGTACAGAGTTTATAAATAGCGATTTTTAAATAACGTTTCTTATACTACATAGAAAAACGAAGTCCAAAGGCTTAAGTAATATACTAGAGAAAAAAATTAATTCAGCGAATTAAGTGCATTATCGCGAGTTAAGTGCAGAATAGATAACAAATTTAGTTAATAAGAACAAATTTGGTATTACCTAGCATTTATTTTATTATGAACATGAAGGTGGTAATAATTATAATATTTACTCTTAGTACAAACAATAATTGTTGGTTAATACTGTACAGTCTGAGGTCTCTGTAGGTCCCAAATGCTTGATATTGTCAGGGTTGGCTGTTGTTTAGTTTTCTTCTGAAAATTTCAAACACACACAGTATTATACACCTAATTATATTTATAATTATCGACAAATAAATGGATAATAATATTGAAACGTACCTCTTCTTCTTTTTATGCGTCGTTAATGATTCTTGACCACTGTCATCCGCGCTGTCATGCGACTGACTACTGCTACTGCTACTCGAAGAGCTACTCGACGAACCGCTGGAAGAATCACTGGCAACACCCGTATCTTCTTTAACGTCTATCGTTTCAGCGAGAGCCGCCAATTCTGGCTCTTTGTCCCTGAGTACTTTTAACCATTTGCGTGATAACTTTGGCCTCCCTCTCACCTAACGCAAATTAACTACATGATTTAAATGGAATTAATTCGATCGATCGTGTTCACTCCCAGTTTCGTACCGTTTTATGCCATACCACTGGGAAATTCGTACGCGAACAGAAGTTCTGTGTGACCGCGATGGTCTCGTCGAGATTTAAAACGACGTGCCACCATCCACCAGGAACGAAGACCGTTTCCCCAGGATTTTGTAAAATTTCGATAGGCAAACAATCTTGCGGCCACGTAGGCAATTTCGTACGAGGGTAAATAATAGAAAACCATGTGATAGCCTCGTCTCTTTGTTTGCCACCCTCAGCCGCGGTCACTTTGAGGAGATCTCGCGGAGTATGCGTAGGGAACAAACACCAGCGTTTGTGTCCCGAGATCAGCGCATTCCACGCACTGGTCCCTAAAGGGTCTATATGTATGCCCGTACCTGTATTCACATAACTTATTCAAAAGTAGTCTAAAATAATTATTTGAATAAACCAGTTTTTGATAATTTTTTTCTATTCAATTTGAAGATCAGCGAAACTTACCGGATCTCGCGGGTCCCATGACGAACCAGCGGTACGGTGGTCTGCGGTGTTCGCCGGCGTATTGAAAAAGATCGTCGCGAAAATATTTCGGTATAACGTAATCTTCTAACAATTTTTTTCGTCTAGGATGTTCGCCAAAGGAACTGTCAAAGATATACAACGGCGAGTCATCCTCATTATTAAGCATATAACGCACGTAGTACTTCATTTTCATTTTCACACTGTATCCTTCATTGTCTTCGCCGCATTTAAACTTTTGATTTCTGTATTTCTTTATTAACCTCTGGATTCGAAGACTGACATTACCAAACAATGTTTTATTAAGGAAATCGCATATAATCCAATAAATTTGTATACCTCTATAGTCCACTTATATTGGGCTTTCCAATCATTTTGAACACCTTGTATTATCACAGGTTTGTAAGGTTTTTCATATTTTTCTATGAACTCTTCTGTAGACACTTTGGATTCCTCAATTCGGTCTACATTGTCGGTAAAATTCCAAAACAATTCGAACTTTTTACTGTAGCCATGTTGGGTCCAAGTCGCTTTATCACCAAGTTCTACAAAAAATTTGTACTTCTAGCACGGTGGTACATAATTTTGAAAGGAAGAGGACATTTCAATGGCATAAAAATAATGCAGTACTATGCAAACAACCAAGATCTGATTTGCATGTTCGCTGACATTATGTAACATAGGATTTATAATGTTTCTACGACAATTGAAACGGCAAGCTGTATGTATAAGTGCATTATATGAAAATGTTATCGTAATACTTTCAGTAAATTTGGAGTTACATCATCCAAGGTCGGGACAAAACAGTTCGGTCTTGTATCGCATTTCCAAATTCTGTTTATAACGACGAGCGTCACAAGAGGACAAACCTTGTCTCAATTACTTCTAGTCATACTAGCAATATAAAATAATTTGTGAAGACACATTGTTCTTGTTAATGATCAATTTTACACCGAAATCACGTCAACGTACAGGTTACCAACTAGGTTATGACATGTTTACCTGGCCTCGCCTTTCGTTTAACCTCTTTGATCCTCTTTTTTGCACGGTGATCTAATTTCAATTCATCAGTCATGGCTACACTTCTATTATGTTACCTAATTAACCTACTTTCGATATATTTACAATTTACAATCGAGAAATATGCGTAACACGTCATTCAATGGTAACTGGCTTCTCCTTAGTTCGCATAAATCCCGTAAGGCGTATCAAAACATCATCACACATTTTCACATATGTAATTATATACAGGAGACGATATATACTGTGACGATATCTAATCTAGCTTCGGTCTTAATAATTTTACATATATTACAAACTATTTATCGAAGCGTATCGTTAAACATTTATTCCATACACGCTTTATTAGTGCAGAGGTGTTGAACGCCGATTCTCGTGTTGCCTAGGCAGTGCTAGGCAGGCCTACGTGACAAGTACCATGTCCAACCATGTCTTACCCTTACCTACCAACGAATAAATCAACCCGCAGATGTGTGTAATCGTACTTCTGCTACTTTGAGAAATATCGATATCCAAGCTTTCGCTTTCGCCGCATAATATATGCAGCCACCTAACACATTTGCATACATCAACCTTTTATTTAAAGTACAACTGTGTTGGTATAGAACTCGCGTAGACCCTCGCGATTCCAGTAAATTGGATATTATTTATAAGCCTGAGAGGAAGGATATTCATCAAATTACTTGTGCTGAGACACAGCACATGGAACGATACTTTGAGGGACGATCGCCGTTGCTGATAGAATACGGATATATCATGCTTTTCCTTTGTATCAACGGAAAGAATAAGTGTATGTAGTAAAAATCTGATATAACGTAACGGGGGGATATATAAAGTTGTATCCGCGGTCGTTCAACGGTTCTCCAAACGCATGCGTATTGGGTGAAGTTTACGCGGAACACCCGGATGTGCTGCGCTGCGAGCACGGCACGGTAAAAGGAAGAGGCATGACGCCATGTTTTGATGTCGTCATCCCCCCCAAACCGCTGTTTCTCGAGCAGCACAATAGTCTGTCAGTGTTTTTCTGTTGCGCGCCTCGTGTCCCGTGTTCCTGGTGGCTGTTCTCGCCGTGCCCCCATCGTCGCGTCGAACGTGGTGACGCTTGCCCTTGGCCTCTGTAAATTCGCGGTCGCTGACGGGTGGCCCGAGGTGTCTTTTCATGTCCGGGGAAGTAACCGTGGAGCGGGGAGGTCCGCGAGCGTCGTCTACGTGGTGGTAGTGTCCTAGTGCGGGGAGGACGAGCAATCCTGATCCTCCACCGAGCACCGTCTGGTTACGTCACGCGATCCTGAGTTCAACTGGGTTTGCGTGGGACAAGTTGTGCCCGAAAAGTGGACGGCGACGACGACGGGGACGAGGACGACGGCCCTGCTAAAATGGAGCTGCGCCTGCACTCGCCAGCCGGAGCAGAACCGATCGTCTATCAATGGCCCCTTACCTCCGGATCCGGATCTGTGAGTAACAGATTTTACTGCGAATTCTACGATTTACATGCGTGGAATACGGTATTCTGAGGTGAAACTACTGTTCCACGATCTGTCGTTTATCCCTCGTTCTCACAGCTGATCGTATGTGTATCGTGCGACGCGAATTCTTTGCATTGTTATCTTTATCGCGCGTTGTCACGTTTATCTCGTTCTTATGGAGTGATCTAGTTCTTGCTGATTTTTAATTATCGGCCGGGCGTCATTTTTAACAATTATTTACATACACAGTCTTTAATTGGACCCTGTGTAGTTTTGTATGCCTGTGAATAATGTGTGTGAGTGCGTGCTCGTGTATGACCGAGCGCAGGCGTGCATACGTGAGGATTTGTTATGCGTAGGGAAGTGTAAGTACACATGTCAGTTTGTATTCTTTTTTATAACCATTTTTTGTTTTATTTTACTCCTCGGTTTTTACTTTGCCGTATTTATTGTACAATAGTGATAATTTATTTCAGTAAATCTTTGTCATGGCAATAAATTGTAACGTACCTACTGAATTATTATTGTAAGAAATGTGAAGAAACGGAAGGTTCATTTCATAGTAGTCTCATTACGCGTCATTGGACTTAATTGTTTAAAATATATAGAGAAGGTGCAGCGATTAATTAATTAATTATAGGATCGTCACGATGGTGCGCTCGATGTTGTCGAAACAATGCGTTGGGTTTGCGAAGATTTGCCAGATTTGAAGCTGCCGTTGGAAAACAATATCCTGTGCGATTATGATACAAGGAATTACGAGAGCATGAAAAATTTATGCGACAGATTTAATAGAGCGATTGATAGCTTGGTCCAATTGGTGAGTAACGAAAACAGCTGTTTCTTCATACCTGCGTACTAAAACTTACCGTCTATAGGAAAAAGGCACTAGTTTACCGTCACAAAGGTTGAATAAGCGACCCAGTCGCGGGTTGTTGAGACACATTCTGCAGCAAACGTACAACCAGGCGGTGGTAGAACCAGATAAATTGAATCAATACGAACCGTTTTCACCAGAAGTTTACGGGGAAACGAGTTACGAGTTAGTGTGTCAAATGATAGATCAGATCGACGTAACGGAGGACGATGTGTTCGTCGATCTGGGATCCGGAGTTGGGCAAGTGGTTCTTCAGATGGCCGCTGCGACTTTGTGTAAAATTTGTATCGGTGTCGAGAGAGCTGATGTACCATCGAGATATGCACAGGTATATCTATTCTTAAAGGCTCCTTGAGCGTGGCGTGACATTTATTAATCACGATGTATTTCATGCTCAAGTCTCTTGTTTCTGTCAAACATTAGAGCATGGAAGTAAACTTTCGTAAATGGTTGAATTGGTATGGAAAGAGATGCGGCGATTATCGTTTGGTAAAAGGCGATTTTTTAGCCGATGAACATCGTGAGAGTATTACCGGAGCTACGATAGTGTTTGTCAATAATTTCGCATTTGGACCGACGGTGGATCATCAGTTGAAAGAACGTTTTGCGGACCTGCGTGACGGTGCACGTATCGTATCGTCGAAATCCTTTTGTCCCCTTAATTTTCGCATAACGGATAGAAATCTTAGCGGTAACATAAATTTACTTTTAGTAGACTAGGTCGTACATTCATAACGATTGATGGGTATATATATTTATTTATAGATATCGGCACTATAATGCACGTTTCGGAGATGTCACCGTTAAAGGGGTCCGTCTCTTGGACTGGTAAACCGGTGTCTTATTATTTACACGTGATTGATCGTACGAAGTTAGAACGCTATTTCCACCGCTTGAAGAATAATAAACAAGGCGGCGACGAAAACTCTGATTCTGTGATAAATAACACTGCCAGCAGTAGTAATAAGGTAACCAGTAGAGCCGAGAGAGGCGACAGAGCTAAACGAGATCTGTCGAGACAGTTGGACAGCCCGAATCATTCCGAGCAGCAAGGAACGAACAGCGATTCGGACATGGATGAGAATAATATGAAGAATCGTCGACAGCCGAATAAGATCCGCAGGAAGTTAAATAGAAAATCTAACGGCATACCGAGACCTCCGGCGAGGGGCAGGCAGAGAGGAAGAGGCGTGAAGAAATCGAGGCCCAAAAAAGCAATCAATATTTCCGGGTTGGACTTGTTGCATAGCCAAACGTTGCTCAGCACGTCGCCGCAGGCCTTGGGAAAGAAACCACCGCCCGCACCTGGGTGCGTGGATCAGCAGCTGTCCTCTCTGTCCCTTTCATTACAATCACATTCCACCTCGGTGCACGAAGAACTGAGCATACCACCTGCCCCGGCCGCCACTCCTTATGCGTTGCAAATACTTTTGGACTTGTACAGGTACATTTACTCTATCGGAGCAATGTTTTTCGCATCGGCCGGTTTTTATAATCGTGTGTTTGTTTAGGGACCAATTCATGCTTATGCTAGAATCAATGAGAACTCCTTCGTACAGAGTGTCAGTGAACACGGACATCGCGAAAGAAAGGGAAAGAAATTCGAAATTGCAATCGAGAGCGGCGCAACTAGAGAAACAGATAAAAGTATTGATCGACGATAGCGTGGCGCTTCTGAAAGCGAGGATGACCGAGTTGGGCATAAACGCGACGTCACCTGGAGACCTACTCGCAAAGGCAAAGGAAATAGTGCTCAGGCATAAACAGTTGCAAGCGAAAGCAAGTAAACTGCAAGCTCAGGTCGCATCCATGGAGAACGAACAGTCGAGATTGACTGCGCTCAGACATCAGGAGTTACAGGAGAAATATAGTAGTCTGACGAACGCGAACGGCATATCGAATCCACCGCAACCGCTTACGCAAGATTACATTCTGAAGGAAATTTCCGCGACGTTGTCGCAGCGGAAAAGACTACACTGTCAGGTACATTCTCCTTCTCTCCCTTTTTCAGTTTGTTACAGTATAATAAATCTGTAGGTGTCCAAGCTGGAGCATGAGCTCAGTGTATTGGAAAGGGCTAGCAGTGAGAAACAAGTAGTCATGGCTCAGCAGCAGCGAGAGGTGGTGGGATCCAAACTTTCGCAGAATCAACATCACTATCATCATCATCAACAGCTGCAGCAAAATGGTAAGAACAGTTCGTCGCGGAAGAACAGGGAAGGACGGTCCAGGTCTCAAGACTGGCCCGAGGTACCCGACATCGGAAAAATACAAGAGAACAATCCGGAAATACTAGCCCAGAAGATTCTCGAGACCGGCAGACAAATCGAAGCTGGCCGAATACTGAACAGACAGATTCCTAACATTAGTAACAATTGTAGAACCAGACTGCCACAAGCATCTCTCAGCTTTTCTACTACTTCGTCATCCATCTTGTCCTCGCAATCGCAAATGAACAATAAAGATACAATAAGTAGAACTCAGGAACCTCCTAGAGTTGCGAACTTCGAAGATAGATTAAAAAGTATTATTACCAGCGTTTTGAACGAAGATCAGCAAAATAGGACTAAGCAACAACAGCAACAACAGCAGATGCAGCTACAGGTGCAATTACAAAATCAGACTGATGCAGATAGAAAACGCCTTGCAATACCACAGAACGTTTCTACTCCCGATTACACACAGGTAACGTAACTTTGCCATTCCAATACGTGTGACAACAGGATATATAATTGTAATCTATTTTTTGACAGGTTTCACCGGCGAAGCTAGCACTTCGGCGTCATCTCTCACAAGAACGGCTTACCTCTCATCTAACGCCGTCCGACAGGCCACCGATCGAAACGAGGCAACCTAATCACGATAATCGCATTGTGTCAGGAGGAAACGGACTGCTCGGTACCAGGACCATCGGCGACTTGGTCAGCGGAGAAATAGAAAGGACGCTAGAGATCTCCAATCAGTCTATAATAAATGCTGCTGTAGACATGAGTGCGATGATAAAACCGGAGACCGTGTATTCCCCTATCAGCAGACCAGCCAGTGCAGATGGTGATGCAGGTTTATCAACGCTCGCGCACGTGGCAAGTTACGCTCCAACGTCTCACGCGGTCTCAACGGGTACTCCAACGACTACCTCGAGATCGTCCGTGTTGTACACCCCAGGAACGCAACCACAAAGGTACGTTTATCTACAGCTCTCCTAAAGATTCAAGACATCATTTATTCTCTTTTGTTTAGATATACACCGGTTCAGTTACCTCGGGCCGATATCAAACCGTATCACGAGTCATATTTCTCTGACAATCCTCAGTCGTTGCAGACTCATCCCACACCATTACATTCATCACAGACAGCGTCGAACGGTGAACTCTTACCTGTAGAAGGATTGGCCGCGTCTTTACACGCTCGTATATTAAATCACAATACAAAAACGGAACCGATGCTTTCTACGGGTAGAAGGTACGCTGTACATTTCCTTCTCTTTTTCCATGTCAGAGAATCAATGTTTCAGGTGTATTCTTTTCCGTTGCATCATAGATTTCAACCGTATCCTCGATATGCGACCAGTAGTAGCAGTAATGGGAATGCCACGACGAATGGTATGATGTCGGCGGTCTGTCAATCGCAGCCTTCGGTGTCAGTAAAAACTGAGTCGTCGGTGAGCACGAGCGGAGCACCGTTGAGTCCTCTCGTGGAACCGCACTCGAACACCTCTACGCCGTTAGTGGACGAGCCTCAAATGACAACGCAGAGACAACGAAACGGTATCGGCGATGACGGTAAGTGATACACCTCGCATTTCCATTTTACCTCTTCCATTACGCATTCTATTCAACTATTAGAGTAGGAAGCGCTATCGAGTGTACGTATTAGTTCTCAACTATGCTTTCCACGTTGGCTGATGAACTCGATATAAGATCTTGATCGTATTTCTCAGTAAAATGAACTAGCTTTTAGAGTTTTAATACCAATTAGTGAGCCGATGCTGAAATATATGTAGTAGAACAAATGGTGAATTTAAGGATGTATTGGCTATACAGTCAGTCCCAAAAGTTTATGCACTTTAGAAACGCATTTTTTAAAAAGAAATCAGACGTCGG
>NW_017154760.1:248636-299792 GCF_001652005.2 Ceratina calcarata
TGTCAAGGGGTACCCTTTCAGATTTCGCGAAATTTTCGTTTTTTGCCCATAACTTCTAAACGGGCGGACTTAGGGGGACATTTATAGGACCATTTTGTAGAGTTCGACGAGATCTACAATTTCTATATAAAAGTTTCTTGCTAGCATCAATAGTTAACGAGTAATTTGCAAAAAACTGTTTTTTCGTTTTTTGCAAATAACTCGTAAACTATTAATGCTAGCGACAAACTTTTATACAGGAACTGTAGATCTCGTCGTCCTCGACAAGAAAGGTCATATACAATTTTCCCGTAGAACCAATGGTTTAGGAGTTATTGAGGAAAAACGAAACTTTTTTTTCCAAAAGTTCGCCTTTTCGACGCTGGGATGGTCGGATTTTGTCAACGTCAAAAAAATGACAATTAATCATAGTTAACTCGTTAAATATCGAAGTTAGACGAAAAACAACTTGTATTTGAAGCATTTTTCTATATTTTCAGAAAAAAAAAATTTTTCATTTTTCCGAGATTTTTCCAAGGGGTTAAATATCGAAATTAGAAGAAGAATGCACTATTTTTAATTATAGGAAATGCGTTTTTTTAAGATACATAAACTTTTGGGATTGACTGCATAGCCAATACATCCTTAATGTACACGAGAGGTGTGCGATTTATTTAACTCAGTAAATATCGTTTTATATACTAAACACACTTTGCTTCATCCTCTTCTTAAAACGCCGTTGTCGTATTAGTTTTCCGCCTATGCATCTCTTATTAGTTTCATTTTTGCGCACTAACGATCTTTAAGATTCCATCGTTTATGGTTCACCTTATCTTACGGAGCTGGTACTTTAATCTTTATTTATATTTATTTTTTGTTATTGTTTGCTGTATTTGTTAGATGCACTGTAGCTGTTTGTCGGTTAGATCTGTCTGTCACATACTCAATCTCACTCGCAACCCCTCGAAGCTTGTTTTATTAGAGATTGAGACACGTTCAGAGGGAGGGAGAGAAATGAAAGTTACGGCTGCCTGTGGGTTTGGTTCGTGGTTGCTGGTGAGTTATCCCACAGGGGTTGTTCAAAATTCTCTTTTCTTTTTATCACAGCCATACATGGTAGAACAGATTTAGATTAGATTCTTCTCTCAGCATCTTAATCGCCAGTACAATAAACGCAGGAAATAATTTCCATGAAAATAAGCCAGACTCAGATCGTCGATAGTCTCGCGATTGACAACTCAGACTTGAACAAATGCACAATATTGTGTAATTATTCATTGGGTCTCTGTAATTTCGGTGCACGTTCTCTGCATGATAAGGTGAAATGACGTAGCGTTTCCTTAGTTTAATATTTAGGAGAGGAAAATGGATTTTACAAGGTACCGTATAAATCCCTTAATTGTGATCTATACTATTTGCCCGCTTCCCTCAACAATTTTCCTGTATTAATTTTACCAGATGCATCTTCTTGTGACTACGATACAATATAATTCACTCCACTAATATTTAACACGTACACAACTGAGATTATTGGAGAGAGTAGCGATGTTAATGTCGAGAAGAAGGGTTGTTGGCTTATTTTTATGAAAATACATACGTTGTACCGTCCAATAAGGGACAGACGGTACAGCAACTAAATGGTATTCGTGTTGCTGCAGACGGAGAGGCGGATTGGCAGGACCGTATCAGTTCTGGCTTCGATAGATTGGTCGCGTTCGCGTCCACGGAGCTGGATAAGCGAAGAAGATCGACAGAGGGAGTGAACACGAGCCCCGACAGCGGTTTGGGATCGGATAGCGCTGTGACGGGGCCGCCGCCGGTGATCCCGTCGCCGGATGAAGCTCTGGGACCTCCGCGTACACCTTCACCCACCAGCCCTCGTCCACCGAATCCATCCAACAGTAGCAGTACGAACAGCAACGGTAGTAACAGTAGTACCTCATCCACGGTGCCTCTCAAGTATCAACGTCAACCGGACCCGGAACGGCATCACTTTAAGAAGAAGTTTTTTCACCGAGATTGGAACAACTCCGGGAGTACCAGCAAGTTTCGTCCTAAAGGCAAGGATTGGGATTGGAATCATTCGGGACAGTGGCCTTCGAATGACGAACAATCTTAATCGATTTTTTATACTTACCTTTGAAAACGAGTACGTATTGAGAAGCTTCCCGATTTATCGTTTCTCCTCACGGCCGTCGGAGCAATATCTATTTAATCGGAGTTGAGTAGGTTGGTGGATGCATCATATATTCTTTTTTTTCCTCTGTTATTCACGTTGAAACTAATTATTAATTGTTTCCATATTAATATTGTTACGTGTACATTGTCTCTTTTTCGTTCTTTTTTTTTTTATTATTAATGTTCGAGCTGATCGTTTTCCGGTTTTACTATCTCGATAGTATTTATTTATTTAATACAAAGGTGAACAAATGTATTGCGAAATTGTAGTTACATTTAATAATTACCCGTATATACACACATTTGTATTGAGAAAAAATGCTATTACACAGTGATAGACATTTTAATATTATCAGCTACTAAACCTTTTGGTAAACGAAGACAAAAATCATTTGAAGAATAATCATGTCGTCTTGATCTATTACTTGCGGCGAGAATGTGTTCGCTTTCGTAAACATGTGTTGATACCATTGAGATTATATTCCTTCCTGGAGGGAAAGAAATGGGATGAGTGAACGGTTTAGTATAAATCGGAGCGTCTACGATGCATGGAGAGATACGCTGTATGGAAAATTCTAGACGCGTAGCGAACGTAATTAGTCGAAGAAATAGGAAAGAAAATAAGCTACCAAAACCTACGTGTGTTCGTAGCAAATATTCGCTGCAAATTTTATATGCGGCCATGTGTCCTTCGATCGTTTACGGGGGATACGCTATCAAAGTGTTCACTGTCGCTCATAACGTTTATGGCGACGGACAGCGAAGACAGACACTTCACTGACCCGAAGGTAAATTCTCTTTTTTTCTTCTTTATTTGGCACCATTTTATCTAGTAATTTGGAAGATGTGCGGAACGATATATGTATATGATCCAAAGAAAACGATTCCTCTCCAGGAGAATCGAAAATAAATCATTTCCCAGCAGATTCTCTAGACGAGATTCAAAAACTATCGCTGGTAGACGAGTGAAATTCAATTTGTAAATAAAATTCGACGCATTGTTTCAAAAACAATGCGCGCCCTCGTTGTATAAAGGATTTTTTAGTCATTGTGTCGTACATAATATAGTTCGGAACGTTTGTAAAGAGAGAGAGTGATAGAGAGAAAGAGAAACAAGCCCAAGTTACTGTCACGGACTAGGAATGTAAGGGAACGAAGGATGCATTGACAAAGAAATCAATCGCTCGACGTATATGAACTGTAATTAGTTAACGAATTATTTAATAATTCCCTTATACTACATAAATACGTTATAATTAAATAACGATGTAGAGACACCTGCCAAGTTTAGCTGTTATATACACTGCCGAATCTTCTATTAATTTTATTACGATCATAATTATTATTTATTGTTTTTATTGAAATATTTTAATACTAAGGTTTTTGTAACAAGCACACATATTCTCTATTTCATTCCTACCTTCCATTCGCCGGTTTGACAAAAATGATCAGGTCATGGAACAGCGAAGAAAAATACCGTATGTTGTGCAGCGTTTATCACTTTTATTATTTCTCGATCCCAACGGCGCCGCGATTAAACATTACAAGCATAGGTCGATAGTAGACACATTTTAAAGTGTGTATCAACGTAAAGTAAATTTATTACACTGTTGCCTGATTATGTTAATCGTCGCCTATGCAATAATACACTTTTGTTGTAAATGAACGGACACCCCCCCGGTACGTTTGTTGTTAGGATAACTCATTGATTTGCTGCGTGAGCGAGCAATGGTTATTGAAGTATATAATATACACGGAAATAGGATAAACAGTAATACGACTTTATAGAACCAAGGAGGCAGATGTAAACAGTATCTGTAGATATAATGCAACAAAGTACAAAGTTCTTACCTGAACAGATTATATTTCATACAGTATCTGTTTTGTACATCGAGCAAACAATGCATTGAAATATACCACATTTTTATCTTAATTTATTAAATCCTTAATCGTTCCATTGACGATAGATTAGAAAAATAAAATCACGCATTCGTAGAAGTTTCATGTAATCATCATTGTATAGAATACGGAGTTAACATTGATCGTCCGAATGTACTGATTCAATTTACAGATTCCGTTTTCTATGCATTAACGTAAAGTAGCTGCATTGTTGTTATGTAATCTCATTGAAATCTGAATGTCAATGACACTTGCGATACAGGTGCCAGCATGCACTTCATCTATAAGTGCATTTTACAAATGATAAACGATATACGGGTCTAGCGCTCGTATAAAAGAACGAATTCCCGTGCTCTCGCGTACTTGAACTTGACATTTCTAACAATGTATTTCACGTTAGAAACTGTTTTACTGCTCTTGTTCCGTCTGGCGTACACGCAGGACACCGAAATCGTTTTATTACCATTGTGGAACGCGAAGGACAGTGTAGAGGTAGTCCTTCATTTTCAATTATTCGTATATCATTATTCTTTTGTTATAGTTAGTGAATTGCAGGTGCCCTTAAGTTTTAAAGCTTTCGACCGGTTCATTGAGCTGACGTTACGTAGAAATGATAGAATCACAGCGGATCATTTTCAAGTTTGGAAGCACAACAAAGCTGGCTTAGAATTGATACCGGAACTGAGTAATTCGAACTCCTGCCACTATTTGCATAGGGACGATTTGAGTTCAGCGGCTATGAGCCTTTGCGGAGGACGCGGAGTGGTCAGTATAAGGAATTGAATATCGTTGGAGGGATTGTTAAATATGTTCTTCCTCGCAACAGCACGGTTTGATCTTTTTGGATAACTCCACGCTAGAAATTACACCTCTTCAGAGCGAGGAGATCTCGCTGTTCGACGATCACGTCAGACGACGTTCGGAGAAATTAGGTGAGCCTCATGTGGTCAAGAGGGCTTATAAGAGCTTCGCATTTCCAGAAGATCGACCTTATTTCACCGAACTGAACGACAACTTGATAGGAGAAAGTCAGGACTATCTGATAAGGAATGAGAATCGATCTCTGAATTTGGAATTAGCATTGTTCTTCGACGAGGCCGGCTACAATCTCTTCTCGCCATTCTTCAATAAAAACGATGAAGAAATTCGTGACATGCTGTTGGCTTACGTAAACGGAGTGCAGGCAATTTATCATCATCCAAGTTTAGGGATTGCGATTGATATTTCTTTAGTTAGATTGGAGATCATGGAAAAACAGCCTCGTGATCTAGAGCACTATGAAGGGGAACGTGGAAAATTGTTGGACTCGTTTTGCAAGTATGCAATGAAGAGGAACACGATTGATGAGGATCCGAATCATTGGGATTTAGGATTATACGTTTCCGGTTTGGACTTCTACGTGGTGGAAGCCGGACAAAAGAAAAGTGCCACTATGGGATTGTCGGTGGTAGGTGGTCTGTGCATCGACCAATATTCCTGCATTATCACCGAATTAGGCGTTACAAATCAATTCGGCAAACCGTTTCCGTCCGCGGGTTTCACTTCCGTTTATATAGCCGCTCACGAAATCGGCCACAAGTAAGTATTCGATACGACTCGAAGATACGGGGGCGAATATCTCGATAGTTCGTAATTAATTTTGAAACAAGTTTAGGGATGCATCACGATTCAACGGGTAACAAATGCCCGAAGGACGGCTACATAATGTCCCCTACCAGGGGCACCCATGGTGAAACTGTTTGGTCAGAATGCAGCCGCGATCTGGCGCAGAAGTTGTCCTACACAAAACCCTGTCTTTCAGACAGATCAAGTCGTCCCACGAATAAACAATTGGATCACACTCGGTTCTTCGATCTCCCAGGAAGAGAATGGACCGCTAAAAGGCAGTGCGAGCTGTTCCTTCGCGACAAGGACGCGGACGTAGCTACGTTTCACGACTCCTGCGAAGCTTTACAATGCAAAACTCCGCATAGGAGCGGATTCTACGTCGCTGGTCCTGCTTTGGATGGAACCTACTGCGCCCCAGGGAAAGAGTGCCGCGGCGGTGAATGCAGAAATGCTTTGCAGAGCTATCCTGGATCGAACAAGCCAGGAGGGTGGAGCGAGTGGCAAACGGGAGCTTGCAAAAGCGGATGCTTAGTCAATTCTGTCGGAGTTCAAACCAAGCAGCGATTTTGCAACAGCCTAGAACCGGAGGGATGCCTGGGCTGGCTGTACGACGTCGTTCTCTGCAGAGACGATCATCTATGCAAGAAGAAACGTAAAAGCATCGCCGAGTACAGTGCGCTGAGGTGCTCAGAGTTCAGCAAGAGATTGCCAGAATTGGACGGGAAGAGCGGTGGCCTGCAGGCGCCGCACGAGCCCGAAAGGCCATGGATGGCCTGCGCTATATTCTGTCGGCGGAAAGACATAGCGTCTTATTACACGCCGCGCGTCGAATTAAACGACCTTGGCCTTGACCCATACTTTCCAGATGGGACCTGGTGCCACGCCGAGGAGGGACGGAATTATTTTTGTCGCCAACACCACTGTCTCCCAGACAGTTTTCGTTTCGAGGAGACTATAGAATTTGTACTTCAGAATGCTCGCGCTCAAACGTTTCCTCTGGACAAGCAAATGATGAAGTATTTCAGCTTGGGCACCGACGGGCTACCGCTCCTGACCTCCCTCTCACAAGGTATTGGGTTCCCGTTGGATGATGACGAATGGATCGATAAAGATTACGTAGATTTGGTAAAGCCAACGGATGAGACTGCTCTCTGGCCGTAACATCAATTCGGCTAATACAAATTATTATGTTTTCCTTTATTTTTTATACTCGTCTGTCCAAGTAAAAAATCCGATTCACGCTCGGTGTATGAACGACAAAGCATGTGCACGTTTTTACACAGAAATCGTACTGTTTCGACTCGCAGTTGTGCGTGAAAGTCCCGGGAGATAGGACGATGACGTCACCCTGTTCGAAGTCTATTTTAAGAGTACTCCAACGTTACATCCATGGTAGAAGCGGATCAGTGAGACAAAAGGATTGAATAAAAACTACAAAACTGTATGTCGCTTAATAGTATTCGGTATTATTTTAGCGTACAAATAATTAACCAACCATTAAAATTAAGGGGACGCGTTACATAAGAAAACAATCTGCTAAACATTACAAATAATGTTTTACACTCTTCTGCTTTTAATATGACAAAACGTCCAGTATAGTTGAAGCAAAGGGGCAATGAGGATCGTATCGTATTGCAATGGACAGATGAATGACAAATGGATCGATAGTGGAACGATGGAAATACAAAAGAATGAAAACAAAATAATTGCGGCTCGATTTGTCATACTTTAGCAGATTTATCGGTCAGACTTTCGGAACAGAATCGAACGCGTCAGACGCATTTACTACACGCATGTAAACAGACACGCACTCATTCACCCAGGATGTATACATTGTATACGCACAGGTACACGACACTCGAAATGTACAGAATAAACAAAATTATTCAGATCACATTCACACGCAGACCTATTCCCTATTAAATCGTACAACTTAATGCAAATACATTCGGTGTTGATCTCTAGTTAGAATCATTCCTCCCGCAATCATAGAAAAGCAACTCTCTTTCTCTCTCGTTAGATTCCGAACTTCAACAGAAATTAAGCTTGCTTAAACTCAAATGAAAAACAACCGATTTTCTCGTTTTGCAGTCTGACTAATGGAAAAATCACATTTTCCTAGATAATAGATAAAATTATTATTTGCTTCGCCTTAACAAATATTTTTTCACAGCTCTCTAACCACGCGTTTATGTACTAGAACGTACACGAGTGTTTAGTCTCGTCATACTGGGACGATTAGAGGACTGTCGTTGTGATGACAATTATACATGCTCTGCTTATTTTTTTTTGTTCAATTTTGCGCCTTCAATTCGGTAGAGTATCATAAAGTATGTCCTTTGCACTTTGCGATAACACGTCGGGGAATTTTATATCGAACGAGACCAAGAGATCACCCTTCCTTGACGGTTCTTTCGGGAACGGTAGGCCTCTACCCTGAATCCTCTTCACCAAATTCGGTTTCACAATTTCCTCATTCAAATTCAAAGTGATCTTCTCGCCGGAGAGCGTAGGAACTTCGATGATGGTGCCGCACAAGGCCTGTTTCAAACTGAGCTTGCAAGTGTATCTTATGTCGCTGCCCTCCCTCCTGAAGAGGGAATGCGGTTTATCTCTGATGATGAAAACGATGTCCGCCGGGACTTTCCCACGTCCTTGATCGCCCTCCTTTTGGAAAGTGATCTTCGTGCCAGCCTTCCATCCAGGTTTCACGTTGATCGTGAGAACCTTGTCCTCCTTCTTGATGGTGCCATCGGGTTGCACGACCCGTCTCGAGATCTTCATCTTCTTCGTACAGCCACGGAGGATCTCCTCCAGAGAAATATACATATCGTGTTCTATCGCCGGATCCTGGGCGCGATCTTTGTTTCCTCCTCGACCAGAGTTAGCTCCCACAAAGTTGAACGAGTGTGACCTGAAAGCTCCGCCCGGACCACCTGGACGTTGAGGACCAGCACCCAGACCCAAGGGATCGTCGATGTCCATGTCGTCCTCGTGGAAACTGAACACCCGATTTCCCACGGGGTTACCGAATTCGAAGAACGTTTGGAAAGGACTGGCGGAACCGAAGAATTGAGCAAACGTCGCTTTCGGATCTCCGTGGAAAGTGTACGTGGTGCCACCGCCTCCTCCTCCTCCAGCCGACCCAGCTCCTCCCTTCAGGCCTTCTTCCCCAAATTTGTCATAGACTTCCCTCTTTTTGGCATCGGACAACACCTCGTAAGCTTCCGCTATCTCCTTAAACTTCTCCTCCGCTCCCGCGCTTCTGTTTTTATCGGGATGATACTTCAAAGCCAACTTCCTGTAGGCCTTTTTAATCTCGTCATCCGTCGCCGATCTGTTTATGCCGAGAATTTTATAGTAATCCTTCCCCATTGATTACCGATCTGCAACAGACGAAATAACAAAAAATATAACATATCGTCGAAAAAATAAATCCGATTGTCTTTTTAAAGATCGGCGTATATTTAGATGTGCAGAACATGTATCCTTTATCGTGCTTATTATGTATTCGAGATTGTGTTACTATACGTCTCAGCGCGTAGTTTAGGCGAAATATTACATCATTACAGACTCGTTTTTCGAAGGCCCCATCCTGAATCGACTGTTTGGGAACGTTTAACGCAACGTGACCATAAAAGTGCGACTCTATGAAGCTTCAAGTACGACTTCGACGTCACGCGATACAAAGAACTGTGTTCATCTTTTACAAACTGACTCAGTGGATAGATATTATTTATCCCTTGTTTGAACAACACACGTCGGATCGGGATCGCGTCTTTCTTCATTACGATCATACGAGATCGACGACGCTACCTCTATAAGGAAATAGTCTTTTAACTTTGCGTTTCATATAATTAATACGCCACATTAAAAGATCGGATATCGATTTATACTTCTTCTACAATGCAATCGAGAGCTGGCTAATTATGAGAAAGAAGTAAGAAAAATTCAAAGACGCTGTGACTATTTTGGATCGCATTCGCATCGAGCTCGGAGAAACGTGGAATAGCGAGACACGCCGCGTTCGATGATAGAGGGGTACAGGTGGAGCGATGCAAGTTAGACCACTCGGATATTAGCAATGATCTGCCATTTTTTTTCGCATATTCTCGCGGAAAGAAGTGCGAATGTGTCTCTAACGCACACCCACGTACGTATCCTCACCAATATCTATTTCTGGCAATGATGATGAGCGCGTATAAGAGATCGTGTCCGCTCCCAACAAACGTGCAACGATTTCGAGCGACGTAAAAATAAATTTCACGATCGCTGTTCTAACATCCAACGAACAGAGTATTCCGTCTATAACGTACGAACATACGCGAACGATTTCTCCGTTGAAGATCATTCGATAGAATGCCGAGAGGATCCCCTATGGAGTATCAGTCGCTGTTTCTTAAACGCACTTACCGCTATTCTCGCGATTGCTTCAACAAATTCGAAAATCCGATTGGCACTAGATTCACAAAGGTTTTCTCCTCAAAAACTGTATTCAATGTAGATTAATGATACGCCTGTCTCTGACAGAATCGTCGAAACAACACTTAACACCTCTGTTCGCGTACTAAAGTGTCGCGTAAGCTTCGCAGTCCGTATATACAAACTTTCCTTCTAGTGGCTTCCGGAACTTTCGAGAATGGGTCGACGGCAGTTCCGTAGCACTTATCCGTGACGTCTGTAACCCCCTCTCCGTGTTACAGATCGAAAATCCAACTAACGGTCAAGCGCGCGCGAAACGAAACGTGACGTTCACTCAACGAGAAACGAATATGTGACACGATCCAGTTTTTAATTTAATCGTACCTAAATGAGTTGGCAACATTTTCTCCGAATTCTTCACAATTTACGTGGCTCGTTCCATGCGATTCTACGCGTAAAACTAAACGAGTATCGGTCCTCCTTACAGCCTGAACGTAGCTGAGTGTTCTATTGATAATTACGTACCCGGTGATCGTGATTAAAACATATCTAGAATTATCGTGGAGTATACATCGTGTGCGTAAAATTTAAGGATAGCCGAAGGACGCAAATTGAAGAGCTATTAAATAACATAGAAATAAGTATCTTATTTTATCTTATCGTATTTATCAACAATTCAGCATTGCGTATTCTCGATCACCGGAGCAATTTCTAATTAAAAGATTCGTTCGAATAGAAACGAAAGTAAACGCAATACATCGAGATTGCTCTCCCGCTGTGTAGAAATCATCGAGAGGTTTCTATAAACAAAATATTTATCTGGATCTCAGAATTAATTCATTACAGAATGATTCATGTAATTTTTCTTCTAACAAAATTGTTTTTATTTCTTCGCGTTTAACGATAACGTTTTACGGTTTATTGTCGGATATAAATACGTATATGATATATACAATGGATCGGGGAACCTGTTGAAAGAGTCAAATTAATTGAGACGATGTTCCGCCCATGCTACACGTGACCAATGTATCATTCAATGCAATTATCTGCTCAGTCGTAAAAACAACGCGTGCCGACATTCTCGCGAATTCGGTGGCATATATTTATCGTAGAAGTCTTGAACGAATTCTTCCACTTTGAAACCGAATTTCTGATACAAAATTAACGCGGGATTCGTAGCCGAAACGTGCAACGTAACATCTTTGCCCATACACGTTTGAATTAAATGATAGAGCATGAACGTTCCTATACCAGATCTCCGCCACTCAGGACGAGTTAAAAAGAACGATATGTAAGCCTCGTTGTAACCAACGTCAGGAACTAGAATGGCGAAACCTATCACTAGCTTTTTGTAGAGAACTACGCAGCTGAAATCGGGATACTGCAGACATTCTGTCACTGAAAAAAAAATATCGATAACGTGTCTTTATATCTGCCGATTACAAAAATAGCTTAATTGAATGATTGCGTAATTATTATATTTACTCACGGTCGATTCCAGGCCAGAAAAACTGGCTGCACAGGCTGTTAATTGCCGGAATGTGCTGCGGCCTCACGTAACAATAATCGATCGGCGCTATGGCCGGCGGTTTCCATTTAGGATTCGATTTATTAATTTTGGCACAAAGCTCTCCCATTACTTTCAACCATAAGGGACGGCACGAAGCGTCTCTCCTTATGAACGGCTTTAAAAGTCTGTTCGTGTAGGGACTGTGCACCGATGTAGGTTCGTTGTATCCCTGCAATCTCTGCTCGAACGATCCTAAATCGTCACCGAAAAACCTATCCAGAACCCTACCGGTTTGCCTATCTTTTAACGGCGCGTCATGCATTTTTCTTTTACATCCGAAATTATCGATATCTAGTATCGGTAAATTATATTCTCGTTTTAATTTTCGTACAGCCAGTTTGCGGTAGAATCGTCTGATCGCAGGAGGCGCGGATTTAAGAGCAGACTTGTTTGCTTGTTGCAACAAGTACGTTTCTTCTTGATGCGTCATACGTGGGATCTTTTTTTCTGTAATCGAATAATTTGTAGGGATCGTCAGTTGTATGATAGAGTTGAAATGCTTACCGATAACAGGATTCCTTTGCCAAGGCCACGGGCGGCGTTGCGTGGTTTTAAACAGAGACACAGGGGGTTGTTCTTGAGCGGAACTGTAAGTATCGGTACTGTCGTCTTCGTATTGGTCATTCTCTTCATAAATTTCTTTTTCCTCTTCGTCATCCCCTTCTTCATCCTCTTCGTTCATCCGTTTCGTTTCGATACCAGGATTGTCCGTAATAGTGGATGTCCACTCAGACGTGAAATCATCCAGTAATTGCGAAAAATGGAAATTATTAGTTTGATACTGGCAGTCTCTTATTAGATCAGACAGAGATGGAGTGTCACTTTGTTCGTTAGAGATCATGTCATCTTCGATCTCCATATCTAGAATCAAACGATGCTAATATCCCGACAATGTTATCAGACATTTTATTTAAGGTCCATGATTGCATACTGTTTAATTCATCTTCCTCCAATAGAAGATCGAATAAAGTCTTGTCAGGCTGAACATAAGCTTGAGAATACGTTGAATATTCTTCATTCCTTGCTGATCCAGTACAACTGTTGTCCTCCCCGACAGAAATACTTGACTCAGATCGATTTGGGCTACTCTGTGATTTATTTGCTCCTACTTTTGCCTGACTACCAATTTGCTTCTTGCGATCCAATATCATTCTTTCATCTGTTAATCAGAGTTATTAATACTCGAACATCTTGTAACTGCATTGTACTAAAAACATTATGGTACTTTTAGCAATAAGAACTTCAGGTGGATCATTGTCTATCAGCCTCCACCATCCAGATTCCTCTAATTCCGTGGTTCCTGATTTAAAAAAGATTCCACTATAATGTGAAAGAGTCCCAGATATCGTACCAATCCAATTCTTCTTTCTTTTACTGGAAACAGAAACAGTAAGTCAGGTGTCTCTAAGCTTTCTGTTCGCTGTAACTTATCGAACGAAGCTTACACTGTTTTCTTGAATAAATAATCCCAGTTACGCTCGACGAATGCACTGATATCAGACTTCCAATGAAAGTATCCCTTTTTACTGATACCACTTGACTTCTCACGTAAATTATATAATGTCAATACGATTACGTTGAGCCAAGGCATCCTATTTCGCGTTACTATTTCATCGTCAAAGGGACTGCACTGGGGACAAGTTAAATCGAAGAATACGTCCCCTACGAATGATACTGGGACGCTGCCTCGTTTTAAACAATCGATATGAATTTTTACTGAACATTCGATACAGCATAGTGCTGGTTTGTTATAAGGATCACACACGTCTCCACAATTTTTACAAGAATCCGAGACAATGTCCTCAACGGACTCCGTATTAAGCTCATTGGGTTCCTTGAGATCTATTTCCGTCATCGTTTAATTAAGTGATAAAATTCTTCTGTTAATTATTAAAATACAATGACATCAAGATCGAGCTACATACGTAGGTACTTTAAAACACATTGCTCGTTCTTGTCTCATTAAGTCCTTCGAAGAAAATACAGCAGTATATTTAATATTTAAGAAATCTGTCATAAATTATTATTATTTATATATTGAACACATCATGGTTAATCTTTTGTATACATCGTACATGGTCAACTCTCACGGGACACGTGGCTCGTGCGACAGGCCAGTCTTTTAGGTGGTTGAGGAATAATGAAAAAGAAATTCCTTAAATCTCGTAAGTGAAACTTAAGGATCTGAGTTTTAGTATTTAACTATTTCTCAACTGACGGCGGTATACGGTTGAATTGTTGAATCTATGTATATGTATAAGTATAGTTTAGTATATGCATATATACTATTTACTGTTGCTCATCTGAAGTGAGCGGCAAGTGAATGCAGCTGTGTAAAAAAGCAATATGGTGACTAACGAATTAATCAAGTGTCGAGGATAATCAAGAATACAAATGTTTAATAATATTACCAACTTTTGGGATGGATGGTGGTGAAGTTGAGTGATGAACTTAACGTGATTAAGAGCCTTTAGGAGGCTAAAGGGAGAAAACCATGTGCGATGTATGTGTTGACTTTCACGACCTTCTGCTCTCCTGTAAGCAAAATGTGTACAATACCTTTCACGTTAACCTATCTACCGTAGTATTCTGCATGTTGCACTTTTCGTTCTCGCCCATCTCGGTAACAGCTTAGTAATTGCGATTTGGGAACAATTTGTTGCGGAGGATCGATTGAACCCCTGTTTAGCCTTGATTTTTCGTAGTTCAGAGATTCGTTTGCAATATCAGAGGGTATAACCTTACCGTTTGGATTTTAAGTTCTGCTGACTGACGCATAACTACGTTTCAATCTTACATGTATGAAATAAACAATTTTTTTAATATCATATATTCTCGAAGTCGTAATTAATAGAAAAATTGTACGACACGTTGAAGTACATGGAATGTTATGTGCGATCGAAAGAATAAAAGACCGTGCCAATGTAGTAAGATTCTCTCGCGTTGACCTAGTCTAAAACGATTTCATTTCAATTTCTATGTATTCTTCACTTGGGATTTACAATTTACGTTTAGATGATGAAAGGTCGAAGGAAGAAGATGGTTTGGCAACACTTTGCATTTCGGATGTGGACATCACGTTACATTATGTTAATCAATGGGTACAAAGGTCTGATTCCATTTTTTATGACATCTTAGAGATCCTACAAAATTTTCTTACGTTTATTTCAATGCCACTTCTGTCTTTTTTGTAGACAATGTATGTGCTGTTATCGAGAAATAAAGAATTTCGATCGTTTCATACGGCTCACTCAGAGCGTCGTATTATGCACGTTGCAACAATTACAAATTATCCAACAAAATGGCCAGACAAATGTGGAAAAAGCACCATCCAAAGATGAAAAGAAAGAAGAAAAAATAGACGATGCTAAAATAGAAAACACAGATTTTGCACAAGCCGAAACGCAAGCAACTCAAAACTGGTCTCAGCAAGATAGGGAAAAATTGTTTCATCTCCTTTCAAAGATATTTTTATTAAATTTTCCTCTTTATATTGCAATGAAGCATGGTGGTGTGATCAATCCCTTAGCTCCAGTAAAAGTAAGTACGTTGTTATAAAAAACCTGTTCCTTCAAATCTATTCTTATACATTATTTCTTATCATTTTAAAGGATGAAGGAGGATATTGCGAGCCTCACGATCCAGAAGTGCCAGCTCCTTTAATTAGAGCAGTTTCCATATTCTGCCATGATGATGGTTTCAATTTAATGTCTTCTTGTTTCGATATGGAAAACACGTTGCCCGTTAGCCTCGCGCACTCGATGGTCGCAGTGATTTGTAATTTGAAACTTTGGTTGAACTACGGTAGCGTTATTCAACTGTTTATCCCATTACGCAGTCGAGTCATGAAATACATGTGCCGCTTAGCAGACAAAGAATTACGCACACAAGCAGTTAGAACAATGGCAGGTAAATTTTCAAATAAACATAGCGACAGAAGATGGCCCCTTTAACCGTGAATTAATAAACTGTTCGTACGTAGATTTCATGTGGAGCGCCGTCAAGGATCCTATAGATGCCGTTCTACCAAGTTTCGATCGTGACGGACTGGATCTGGCGTTTAAATATTTTACCAGTACGACTTTGACCATGAGACTAGCCGGGATAGCTCAGATAAACGCTCATATCACTGCGTTCAATGAACTCTGCAATAGCGAGACTGTCGCTGAAGTAGAGCAAGTTGGCCACGCGTTGGCTGCTTGGCTGACAGAAAACAATATAATAGCGCATATATTCGGACCAAATTTACATGTAGAAGTGATTAAACAAAGCCACATTGTGTTAGGGTTCTTAGCCATGGAAGGCAGAATAACGTGCTCGGACATGGACACCATGTGGCAAGCAGCACAATTGAAACACTGCGGTCGTCCAGTATATGATTTATTGGCACCCTTAGTAAAACATTTGGCTCCGACCCCGGTTTTACATTTGTATTCTTTGTTAGGAAAATTAGAGCCAAAGGATCACACAGAACAGAGTTTATTCCTGGCATCTGCTTTGATAAAATTTATTTGGACAGCAGGTGGTTCAGGTTACCCAAGAGGTTTATCGATAAAGAATAGAGAAATTTTGAGAGGCAATAGCGGTATCGGTGGTAGTAGTACTAGCGATCCTAGTGGAATGGATGGCAGCAGTCCGGACGAAGACGAGGAAGAGCCGAGTCCTGCGCCATCCGAAGGACCGTCGCCGCGCAAACAAGCACGAGGCGATAGTAGCGATGGAGAAGGTAATATAAACCGTAATATCTTCTTTTTAAACATGTAAATAGTTATATAATGTTAACATGTTATACCAATCTGAACAGGTCCATATAAAGAAAAAAGTGTAGGCGTAGCGATTGTACAAACAAGTTTAACCGAAGGAGATGATTCCGCGATAGAAAAGTCAGAGTGTCTCGTCGAGTCGCGGAAGGATTCTACGTGCAGTATACAAGACGATATAAAAGAGAAACAGAGTAGTTCAGACGCGGAGGCGGATACGGAAAAGTCTAACGCGGAGGAAACGGTCGCAGTGGAGAAGAGAAAAAGGAAAGTGTTGAGAAAACGGAAGAAACCGCAGAAACGTTCGTTAGCTTCTGTAGATAAGACGTTGGAAGGTATCGTCAACGAAGAGAGTAACATGAAAACTAAAGATTTAATGTTGGATATGAAATATAGACCGGAAGATGTATTAAATAGTACTTTGGACACTAGTGGATTAGTCTCTATGGACGATCCGAAAGATATCGACGCGCTAGATCGCGTGAAACAACAAGCAATGGCGTTGGATCCGAGCGATCAACAAGTTCCAACAACCGCAGCGCTTCTAAGAAGAGCTAATAAGAATAAATATATGTCGTTAGTTGGTCATAACGTGGATCGGGCTGCTGATTCCGCGGATACTTCGCACGATGAAGATGACAGCGATGTAGCTGGTGTCCTCGCAGCGGCAGACGGACCAGGCGCCGTTATATCGGAGCTTGCCGGTTTGGTGCACGCGAGTGGACCTACGTTTTTACCGTCGGGTTTGGACGAGATGCTTTCGGACGAAGAGGGATCGTATAGTAGTAGAATATCTAATAAAAGCGAGAAGAACATGGCAGATTTCGATGGAGAAGAGAGCGGTTGCGAAGAAGAGTTAGCCCAATTAGCCGCCCGTCATTTAACAGCTATACAAATGCAAGCGTATCATCCTCATCACTCTCATCCGACAATGACGATCAGGCGATCAGTTTGCCGTCTTCCTCAAGTCAGAAGTATTCGTCAAACAGTTACACGCGTCAATTCTCAGTTCAACTTGGAGACCGTGTGCAAACCTGGGAACACGCTGCTGTGGGATCTGTTGCAAGACGATAAAATCGGTCAGTTAGGCGAGGGTCTGGCGTTAGAAGCTGAGAAAGCTCTATGCAATCTCCTTTGCTTCAACGTCGATCGATTGATACCCATGAAGTTCATTGAAGGGTGCTTAGAGAATCTAGCGACCAACCGTTCTGTGGTCGTCTCGTTAAGATTGTTACCGAAACTGCTTGCCAGTTTTCAACAGTTCGGCGCGATGGACGCACACACGATAACGACGTGGGCCGATCGCGAGCGTGGAATGATGAAACATTTCTTTAACAATCTGAAGGCGTACACCAGCACGGGATCGAAGAACGGCTTGTATTCCCATCAAACGGAAATACAAGTTAGACTACAGTTTTTATCGTCTATTTTTTCACCGCTAGGCTCGCCCGACTGTTTTCGCCTAAGTCTGGAACAAGTCGACATATTGTGGCAGTGTTTGTCGCAAGATCCGACGTGTGCAGACGAGCTCTTCAGCTGGCTCCTCAGCCAAGCGAAATCGACGGAGCAGCATGCGCTCGGGATGGACACCCTTAAACATTTATGTATGCGTAAACTACCGAGTTTGCCGCCGGAGACTATCAGTATGACAGGCCTCAGTCTATTCCAGCAGTTGTGCAATCTGGCCCGTTTAGCTGCCGCGCATTTAGACAGACCTTTGAGAGACGTGGATTCAGTTGGTATGGACTTCCTTTGGAGAATCGCATTAAAAGCCAAAAGTACGGACGTCAGTATGGCAGCTATTCAGTATTTGAACGGATATTACATGTCCAGACAGCTGACTCAAGAAGCTGAATTCGTTTCGCAATGCATGACGCATCTCGCTGCGGCTAGTGCCGATTTGGAAACGAACGAAGAGGCCAGCTTGCGTTGCATACAAAGAGCTTTGTTACTATTAAGGACGCACTTAGAAGCGTTTAGAAAACGGTACGCGTATCATTTACGTCGTTGGATATTAGAAGGCAGAGGCGCTGGTAGCCACGTGGCTATGAACACTTCGGACAAGGGGCAACAGATAAGAATATTCGTGCAACCAGCCGGGATCCCTGAGAAGACGAGTTTTACTCTCCTTAGTACCGATTACGTAGCTGACTTGAGAGCCGAAGTCGCTAAATGGTGGGACGACACGCAGAACAATCAAGAGAAATCGATGTCTACTACGAATTCGAGTCAGAACAATGGTTCGGTGCTGGGTTCGTTATTGACCGACGGACCGATTAGAATGATCACCCAAGGCCAGGAATTAACAATCGATTTTGATGAAAAAACGTTGCAAGAAATGGGATTCAAAGACGGTCAATTAGTGTTCATATCTCCCGGCGCTAGTCGTAGTAACGGTACTGGCAGGTGCAACAAACGAGACATTGATTCGCCATCTCTTTTACCGCCACCTCCTCGAGACTCTCTGCCGACTTTATTGCTGTTACGACCGCAGTATTTCGAACAGCTGTTCACGTTGATGAGAACGTTGAGCGCTATGAAAACTGTCGTTAAAGGTGGTCAAGAAATTCATCATACGAAGGCACAAGTACTTTCCAGGAGGGTTTGGGACACGTTGACTCTGCTACCAACTAGTCCAACATTGTTGAAAGGATTCCAAAAGTTGGGAGAAGCAAACCTGCCTGAGTTGTTAGATCCTGCTAGCCCTCAGAAACTCATGTATTCTTTATATATAGTAGAGTCTTTAAGTAGACGTAGTACAACGAGTCAGCCTTCCGTCGTGAACGTCGCGTCGACCGCGTCCGAGGGCGACGGCGACGCGGACGATAATCACGAGGACAAGGAGAGAGACGTGGCTTGGTCCACGTTGTTCGTTCAGCACGGAGGTTTGCGTCATTTGTTCGATATTTTTATGTCCGGATGTTTGGAACAAGGCGACGGCAGCGAATGGCAGCAGGACTGTCTCGCTAGTTTGCTGAAGCAACTGTGTTATCTGGGCGTGATCAAAGAACAGAAGAAACGAAGTAAAGCGGATAAGCTGCTCGTACCTAAGTTAAGCGAAGCGATGCTCTCGATGATGAACGTCGAAGCTGTTATGTCCCGAATAACAAATATATTGAACGAAGCATCCTTGCCTAGAGATCCGAACCATTATAAGACAGGGCTCTTTGGAAGATCGCAAGTTATACATTACACGATGGCTTTGTTAGTCTGTTGGGTGCACAGCGATGAAACGGTTAAACAGTATCTGTTCTCAGGACCGGAACCTTTCGGAAGAACCTGGCTACGAAGACTGGTATTGGAAGATCCCGAGCCAGCCGTGAGAAGAGAAGTTTGCACGGCTCTATACAGATTGTGTTTAGGAACAACAGGATCCGAGGATGACAATCCTGGTATTCCCAGCTTGATCGTACCGATGCTAAATACGCTGTTGGAGCATCTTGATATCGCGGAAGCGATGCAGCCGTCTCATCGGAAACCGGATTTACCGTTGCACTTACATCCAGTACTCGACGATGGAAAAGAACCGTACGGACCTGCTTGCAGAGATTACTTTTGGCTCATTTGCCGATTAGTCGACTCCCTTCCCGAAGAAGTTATTAAAGAAGGCTCGGACGATTCCAATCTAACGATAGATCTGGAGGCTTTGGCGATAAGAGTGATCGACTCGGTTTTAAACAGAGATCACCTCGAGACGCGGCACAATACGGTGGAAGACGATGGTCTGGTCGGATTATTAAATTTAACTTGCAACATTATGACTCACAATCCGCCTTGCAAGCAAGGAAAAATCGGTCAGAACTTACTGCACGAAGTGTTCGATTTTCTGTTCGCGTTACCGAATCCACGATCGAAGTATGTGCCGAAATGTAAGAGCCAAGTTTCCAGATCCGCGGCGTTCGATCTTCTGGTCGAACTCGTGAAAGGAGCTCCCGACAATTATAGAATTCTTCACGAAAAATTGTTGGCTCAGCACAAGCCTGGGCCGCATTCTCCGTACCCGTGGGACTACTGGCCGCACGAAGATGGCCGTTCCGATTGCGGCTACGTAGGCCTGACCAACTTAGGTGCCACTTGTTACATGGCCAGCTGCATGCAGCACTTATATATGATGCCACAAGCGCGAGTCTCAATATTAGGCGCCGATTGCAACAGAGCGAACAAGCATCAGCTCACGTTAAGAGAGCTGCAGAGGATGTTCGCGTACCTGTTAGAGTCCGAGAGGAAAGCGTACAATCCCCGCAGCTTCTGTCGCGTGTACACGATGAATCACGAGCCCCTCAACACCGGAGAGCAAAAAGATATGGCTGAATTTTTTATAGATCTTGTTTCAAAATTAGAAGAGATGACGTCGGATCTAAAGAACTTGGTGAAGACGCTGTTCTGCGGTGTGATATCTAACAATGTTGTGTCGTTGGACTGTGAACATGTTAGTAGGACGCTCGAGGAGTTTTACACTGTGCGTTGCCAGGTGGCTGACATGAGGAATCTTTACGAAAGTTTGGACGAAGTCACGGTCAAGGATACTTTGGAAGGAGACAATATGTATACGTGTTCTCAATGCGGTAAGAAAGCGAGAGCTGAGAAGAGAGCATGTTTCAAAAAGTTGCCTCACATATTGTGCTTCAACACGATGCGATACACGTTCAATATGGGAACCATGCTAAAGGAGAAGGTGAACACGCATTTTAGTTTTCCACTGAGATTGGACATGTCCGGGTACGTCGAGAAAAAACTTATGCCGCAGCATTACCAAGAAGAGAAGAAAGCATCCGAGAAGAGGAAATCGGAAAACGATTGTCAATCCGGATTAGAAAACGACGACGACGACGGGGAAAGAGAACATTATCAATACGATTTGATAGGTGTCACGGTCCATACCGGCACGGCCGACGGTGGTCATTACTATAGTTTCATCAGAGATCGCACATCGCCAAACAAGGATAAATGGTTTTTATTTAATGACGCGGAAGTGAAACCCTTCGATCCGAATCAAATAGCAGCCGAGTGTTTCGGCGGAGAGATGACAAGTAAAACGTACGATACCGTCACGGACAAGTTCATGGACTTGAGCTTCGAGAAAACGAATTCGGCGTACATGCTCTTCTACGAATGGTGCGCTGACCCTGGTGATCAAGCGAAGGAAGAGGAAGCTACTGTTTCCAGCCCGAACGGGCGGCAGTCCTCTACGTTCGTTCACAAGACTACCAATAAATTACCACCGTTAGAATTGAACAAGGAACTCGAGGATTGGATATGGCAGGACAATATGCATTTCCTCCAGGACAAGAATATATTTGAACACACGTACTTCACGTTTATGTGGCAAATATGCGGTTACATACCGCAAACGTTGCTCTCCGTGCAGCCCGATATAACGGAGATGTCAGCGGATCTCTCGACGTCGTTTTTTATGGAAACGTTTATCCATGCCAAGGAGAAACCGACCATGGTGCAATGGGTAGAATTGTTGACGAAACAGTTTAACGGTTCGGCCGGTGCGTGCGCCAGATTTCTCGAGAAGATGGCTGGAGACTCGTGGTGGCCGATTCAGATTCTAGTCAAGTGCCCTAATCAGATGGTTAGACAAATGTTCCAAAGGCTATGCATTCATGTGATACAACGACTGCGCGCTACTCAAGCACCTTTATACCTTCTTTGCGACGAGGAGAACGACGTGAACACTGTCGGCACGAGATCGTGCGTGACGAGATTCGTGAGGATGCTCCTCTCCCTTATGGAACACGCGAAACAACATTTGAAACATCTTACGGAATATTTTAGTTTTTTATATGAATTTAGTAAAATGGGCGAGGAGGAGACGCTGTTTCTGATAAGGGTGCAAGCCATATCCACTATGGTCAATTTTTATCTCGGGCACAAGACACACGAATTCGTTGACGCTGTCAGCGAAGAGGAAGAGGAAGAGGAAATAGTCGCTATGCCAACTGAGAAATTGAGACCAGCTTCCTTGGACAAAATGATCACGTTAATAGCAACTTTGGTCGAACGCAGCAGAGGACCCGATCACAGGTAATTAAATGATTAATTATTTGATGAAAAGAAATACTGCATCATGCTCTTATTACAGACTAGCACTGTCCCCGGTGGATCTGAGCGCGGTAGCAGGTGGCAAAGGGTTCCCGTTTTTGTATCAACAGACGCGGGACGTTATCAATCTGAATCAAACACGAAACTTGATACAATCGTTATGCCGTTGGAACGACAGGCTAGCCATACACATCGTAACAATGATATTTCAAGCTATAACTAAGCATATGGATGTCTGTCAACCGTTCTTCAAGCTTCTCACGCTGTTAACCGAGAGCTCGGGATTAAGCGGACTACCTTGTATGACTCAATTGATATTGGGGAGAGTTTGGGAAGCGGCTAGAGTGGCTCCACACGGAGCGTTAGAATGGCTAGCTCTGGCCGTGACAAGGAGTAAACTCGCTCACGCTTGGGTGTTACAAGGATTGGATACGTGGCTGCAACATTTTCTGTTGGAGCATTCGAATCAAAGGGTTCGCTCTGCAGCTGCTTTCCTTCTCGTGTCGCTAGTCCCGTCGACACATTTCAGACAGGGATATCGTAGCGCTCATAGACTAGGTCTAGGATGCAATACGTCCAGAGAGCTGCAACTATCGCCGGAGGCTACTCTGATACTCCATAAAATATATACGGCACTCTTAAGGTTGTTGCAACCCGCAAGGCATTACATTGATATACAGACTCACGGTACAATGAAACTCACTGCCTATTTTGCATTACTCACGTACTGCGTGGTCTCCAAGACGGAAAAATTAATGGTAAATATATCCGCACAATGCTAAACGTCACTGTTAAATGGAGATACTCTATCGTTTAATATTTATTTTCAGTTCGGACAATATCTGAACGATTTATGGACACTTTTTCATCCGAAACTTTCTGAGCCTAGCATTCCAGTGCATCATAATAAACAAGCTGTGCTACTGTTTTGGTATCACGTTTGTTCCGATTGTCCGGAAAATGTCGCTCTCATTCTTCATAATCCTCACATAACTAAAAATATTGCATTTAATTATATACTGTACGCATAATCTTCTATAACGATTGAATCGCAGTCCTCGGGTTTTTTTTTTATTTCAATTTCATCTGTTTTTCAGTGCTGATCATGAGGAGCAGGACGTGGTATTATTTAATAGAGTAATGTTACCTGCTTACTACGGTTTACTACGATTATGCTGTCAACAATCACGCACCTTTACGAGACAGTTAGCTGCACATCAAAATATTCAGTGGGCATTTAAAAATATAACACCTCATCCTACTCAATATTCGACTGTAAGTCTTGTACACACTTCGAGTCTATTCCATTACAGAACTTATATCTTATAGATGCAATTTTTCTTACAGGCTGTGGATGAGCTATTTAAATTAATGCAATTGTTAGTTGCAAGACACCCCGATCAGACAGAACAAGAGGAAGCAGAGATCGCGTCGTTTAGGCGGGGAACCTTGTCTTCGTACTTGCAAGGATTGGACGGACGATCGTGTTGGGCTACGCTTATTTCTGCATTTCGGTACGACACTTCATTTTTCATATATCATTTAAGAATTGTAGACGAATGCAATATGAACGTTTTACAGCATTTTAATTGAGACGGACGACGATCGCCTTTACGTTGTTTACAACGGAGGATTGAGCATGGCTTTGGAAGCGTTTCACATGCTCCACATCATGTATCACGAGGCAACAGCTTGTCACGTTGCCGGCGACTTGGCTGAACTGATAGCCATCATCGTGGAACTAGTGCGATGCATCAGAACGGCTAGGGACGGACCGGATGCGAGAAATATATTAGGAAATTGCAAAGAGTGGCCGGACATTTTACGAAAATTAGCGACGTTATTGAACACGTACAATCCGCCGGATATGAGGAACCTTGCTATCGATCTATTGAAGGAACTCGTGATGCTCGTCCCCGCCGAGGCGATCTCGATTTTAGCCCCGTTGCTCTCACACTGCCATGCAGCTCTTCAAGAGTCTCACGCCGCTGTCCCGCCTGGCCCGTATCTTCCAAGGAGATCCACCCCGCCAGGGAAAATGCCTACGCGACCTGCACGGCCGATGGTTCAAATGGCAGTGCCACATTCTCAACTCGAAGCGTCGAAGGGCGTAGATCCGGAATACGATAACGCTCTGCTCGAGTTTTATTTGCCGTATCACGAACTCATCGACGTAATGTGCAGATTAGCGATTAATAACGATTGCATGACCGACACGTTGGTCAATCTCAGCGCCATGCTTGGATTCGAAGGTAAAAATCGTGTTTCATCGAAAACTACGAGTAAACATATTTTCTAACTGATCGTTTGCGATTACAGGCGTCCCGTTGCACTTGGCTCTGTTCCCCAGGCTGTGGTTAGATGTTCACGCCGCTACACACATAGACAGAAAACATATTGCATCTCTTCTTTGTTCTTCCTACACGGTGGACTACGTGGATGCTGTGTTATTGGACGAAAGATCGTCGTTGGGCATACCGGCGATCCACGCGTTCTTAAAGACTTTCTTCCCAAAACTCGCCAATCATGTACTGACCGAACAAACTTGTTTGCTCATCGACAATTTAGTCAGCTCGATGGTGGCGATGGTGGAAGCAGTGGATATTCAAGCATCCGCGCATAGACTGACCGGAGATCTGAGAGCACTGGCTCTTGTCTATAGCAGCAGCACGAGGCTGAAACCGCCCAGCAGCTTGTTACCGGCTTTAGAAATGTTACTGTCTCGTACCAGAGCCATCAAAGTGAAAGAGTCTAGCCAACAGGAAACGGAGGCGCCCACGAAAAAACGTAAGTTCAATGTCAGCGAGGACAGCGAGGCTGCGAACAAGGAACTGCATCTACAGATCAAAGACTTGGAGGGACCGAAAAGTGTTCCCGACATAAACGTCGAGGAGAAAGACAAAGCAGAGATGAACGATGTGACTTCTTCTGATTCCGGGGACGATGAGACCATATCGAGGAACAATATTCAAACGGAAAATATTCCCACGAACATCAGTACCGTCTCTCCGAGTTTAATCGATACTAACAATTGTACGAATCAGCTGCGATGCTCGTTAACTAACGTTTCCTGGTTTGAAATGTTGGAGAAGACGATCGTCGATCTGCAAACTATTGTGCAGTTGCAAACGAAAAGTAACTAATTCTCTGCGTGTTTTTTGAATGGTGCTTTTACCTTAGAAGCATACAATACAGAACTAAATTTATGTGTAACTGTGTGGTTCTTTAAAATAACAGGATGAAAAATTGATTGTCACATGAAACGTTTACAAAAGAAAAAAACAAAAAAAGAAATGGACAAATTTCAGTGCGTTTGTGTTCGATGAAAAGGAAAACGGGACAGCAAGAGGATACCGTATATGTATCTGATGTGACTTATTTCCCGAACGTGGGTAAATAAGATGATAGCGCTTCGTTGTTTTTAAGTTGTATCAACACATTGGAAGAGGAAAAGGAGGGGAAAGAAACGAGCAACAAGGGAACGACAGAGTATCAGTTCGGACTGAACAATTTTTATTTTACGTAATAAATGTTCGTTAGTGCTGTGAGATTACCTATCTCCTGGCAAGGTTCACACTTTCACGTGTATAATAATGTACGCCGCCCAGTATTCGATAACCGGACTTGTGAAAGGGAAGCCTCGAGATAGTTTAAGAGATATAACAATTACACACAACTTCTATTGAAACTGCTATTATTTTTCTATGCTTATCTCAATTGCCGAGGGTCAGGTATTACAGGGTTCGTTCAATTCTTCAGAATACGTATAGTATAAAACATTATACATACAATAGTATTCCTTTCTGATCAGCTGTAAAGCTAGATTTAATTATTTACCGATCTATAAGCTTCATTATCTTGTCATTGTAATATACTTTTCATCATGCCTTTTTAATACGTTTCTAAATAATTAATCATGTAATTTATGAACGATTAAGTACTTTTATCCTACGGATCATTGCCTGTTTTTCTAAACTAATTTACGCGTACGGTTGTTATTATTCTTTTATGCCTGATAGAAAAAAAATGAAAAGAACAGAACAATACTTCTTTAATAAGCCCGAAGGATTTAGTTTCAACGTTTTGAGAAAGTTTTTAAACGTTTACGATGGAGGAGTAGATCATATTGAAATTATATCGGATACTTTCATTTTGCACAAATCACGAAATTAAGATATGTTACTTAATTTCCATTACAATTGTGCTTAATTAAATGTGAAATTTTAACCATCTCTCAAGAAGAATTTTAATTGTAATTGGCATCAATAAAAGATCTTAATTCTACCTTCGTTCGTGGTATAATAATTCGACGATAAATATCTCACATCACAAATGAACAATTATCAAATTCTCAAGTTTCCTCAAACAGGCGAGTCTGGAAACATATCCGTGTAACAATAAATTGGTCTACGTGTCTACGTGATTCATTCACGTGCACTTTATCGTATTTATTATTACTAAATAATGAACTTGCGTTATTAAAGAAGAATATAAGTATTTATTGTTTTCTATTAACTCGTTCCGTGAACGAGATACTATTACCACCGATTGAAGGCTCTATATTCGGAAGATAGGTAATTAGGACTTAATGTTTAACGAAAAAGAACATCTTTCCAATCAGCCTAGGTATGAAATAGTATTTTCGCTAAATTCTACGTATTACGGTAAACGTATTTTACTTAAATATACCCCGAATTTCCGTTTAAACCACGATAGACAACATGGGACGATCGGAATACTATTTTGCTCAGTTTCTCAGCCTAGTATAATCGTTCGAATTCGAAATTGTCTTCGCTTGATATGAACAATAATCAAGGGTATGTTCCATCACGATCATCGACGTCGCAAGCTTACCAGACGATGGCACTAAAAAGTATAACTCGTCCACGATTGAAGTTCAATGAATCGATCATTAATTTCGGTGATAAGATTGTAATGTACAATTAATCTTATTAGAAAACAAAAGCAACGAGTGTCGATAGTAAGATTCTCACGGGGTATTTGTTCATTTCCTTTTCTCTTTAATACTTAACTTTACTTAACGCGACCACGTCTCGAGAAGTACTTCGGTATCTACTTATGAAACATATATTACTTCTCATTGGATTATAAATGATTGTCAATGATGTACAGGATTGAAGCTGAGAACATCTACACGATTACTGACGATGATCCCGTAACTCGCGATAGAACGTCAAAAAAAAACTGTGGAAACTCTATAATTGGAAACAGTTTTTCTCGTGTAGCTATTTCTCAAAACGTTAACATGATCTATCAAATAATGTTCGTTCCCTCAGCGTGCTAACACAATAGTTAGTTGTCCGGCAGGTGTAAAGGATCGAGGTAAACGGAAGAAGGAAGAACGCATGTTCAGTAGTTTTGTGAAACACACAAGTGAAACGTATACCTGTGCCGATACGATTTAAAATACCGCGTGTAATGACCCTCCCAAAAAAATTGTATTTCTAACATTTAACATACGTATTTGTGATGAAAATACTGTGATTAGTGACGGTAGATCTACTTGCTGGTTTGCAACAAACATGGATAGAAACAAGCGTACTTGTACACGCACATAATTGTAATGAATTTTTCACCAAATCGAATATTTTTAACTTTTACGTGTGTCGGCGGTGACTTATTCAGTTCTGTGAGATCTTAAATATATATAGCAGAGAGAAAAATGAAGAAGAAAGAACGAGAAAGACTATGTGTAAAAAGATAAAGCATTTACAGTTTACTTTACTCATATTGAAAGCGACGAATGCCTTTGTCTCACGAAACGCGTTTCGATAATCTTCGTAATTTACAAACAAGAATCAAGTGTAAAGTACACGCGATAGAACGCTCGTGCTTTCGAGTAATTATAAATTCGGAGGTGATTAAGACTGTATAAAACAAAAAACAAATATTTCCGGCGCCTCTTACGATACTTTTTGTCATTTTTTATTGATCTGAATTAAAATATCGAAACTATCTCGCCCGATTTGTATCTTCAGCATGTGTTTAATTTATGTATTCATTTATATATATATATATACTTAAGATGTATAGTTTTTGATCAATAATGATAAATAAAATCATTTCATTTTAAACTTCGCATGTAGAAACACGGATTTTCTTATTATAAATTAATGTTTGTACATACATACATATTCTTCAGCTTGTCCTTCTTCTTCGATCAGTGATTCACACAGAACTTATCAAATCATTAACGACCAACGATAGATCTAACTGTCAGTTTCTTCTACGATCATCCTTGACTCTTTATTTGATTGATATTGATATTGATACTACAGATACATACACGCGAATACGCACATATGGGATACTATACTACATAAACATTGCATACCCACTATACAGTATTCCACACAGTATTTGTTAGACACCTTATCACGCTACATTTTTATCACATTTACAATGGAACGTATATAGATTTAGAATCTCTGTTAAAAACCGTGTGGACGGCAGTGGGTAAATTCAAAATTAAATAATAACCGCTCCCGAGGAGAACCGATTACATATAACTATACGTAATGGATAGTACTCGATCGCCTATGGATAACCTGTTTAATATGCTGTCAGGCTTCAGTGCGGGTCATGAAAAAGCCTTAAAACAAGGCATTTATAATGCCGTGGCACTGTTCCTTTTGTGCCTGATATCAGCCGCGGGATACGGACTGTTCTTTATATTAAGGCCGTTCGTGAAACCTCTAATCTGGGCGCTATTATGCGGTTCCGTTTTATTCCCTTTCAAATATTCGCTAACTACTATTGCACAATCATGGTTCGAGAAAACCGAGGCATCTCACACGCCTCTGATCATCAAATTTACGCTGCTGCCGGTGCAAATAGTAGATAAAGCTTCTGACAATTTAGGATCGTTTTTATGGAGGCACATTAAATATATTGCCAGCACGTTCACGCTGGCTGTTTTATCTTTGGGCGTATATCATTACACGCCTACTATACTAAGCTGTCTAATATGGAGGATATGCCTAATTTTTAACACTATTTTTGGATTCTTTATAGCAACATGCAATACTTACATGGTAATTCTTTGCTGCTCAGAAGGTATCCTCGAATACGTCGATCACTAAATGTCTATTTCTCCTTACAGATTGTTATCTCACTTGTTGGATACTTGTCTGCTTTATACGTTTATTGGACACCAGAGAATTCTATTCATTTCCGTTATTCCTCATTTGTCATATGGTTCATGATCAGTTTGTACATTTCGAACATGCTCGGTGGTTATCAAGTTATCGTATTTATAACGCTGCAACTGTTGCACGTAATGGGATTTATTTACGAGGTGGTGATGATCATGGAAAACCATGAAGCAGAAGATAAGCACATGACGTTCATGGAAGCAGTAGGCATTGCGTTAACAAATACTTTCTTTGTCAATAACGCACAACAGGATTCGTTGTCTTCGCTGAAGAGCAAAATGCCGATAGGAAGTATAAAAGAAGAGAGCGCAGATGATGAAAGCCAAGAGAACAAAGTTGCTGCTGTCTCAGCAGTGCCAAGTGGTATCAGTTCGAGTAACAAATTATCAAAGAAATCGATGTCCTTAGATGCTGGGAACAGGAGTATAATGAGTCACAAATCACGCCCGCCCATGACATTACGCGATCGTTATATTTTAAGAAGATTGAAAACGGAGTTGAAAATGTCTGTGGACACAGAAGATAAGGTTGACACTGACAAGTACATGTACGGCGCACTGTACGCGTGCATCGGAATGCTTCTCTGGAAACACAGATGGATGATATATATTTTGAGCATCCCCGTAGCTTTGTACATAATTAAGAAACTTGGCAGTTACTTCGGACTGTGGAAGATGATTGAAAGTCAATGGAACGTAGTAATAGAGATTATAAAGGCCTGGTGCATGGAGAGGCACCAAGCTCTGTTACCAGCTAACGTTAGAGGTTTATATAAAGTTATAATCATAGTCGATGAGAAACTGACGAAGGCTTTGAAAGCTTCGGTGGATTCGGTCGTGACGATTGCTGTGATTTTTGGACTACTTGTATTCATAATTTGTACCTCTATTTTTATAACGATACAGGTACAATTATTATTATTATTGTACGATTGTCAGACGATTATAAATGATGGTCATGTATTTCGTAGGTTTATACCGAAGGCATACACCTCATTCAAATCACTGGAGAAATACTTAATTCATCTTTAAATAATCCAGACATTGACTGGCTTCCTGAACAATGGGAAGAGTCAGTTAACAGTGTATTCGACAATGCTTATACGTATGGTCGAAGCGCTATTTCTGATGGAGTAAGATATTTAGATAATCTCGTAATTATAAAATATATTGCGATAATAATGTGTAATGTATGGTGTAGATTAAAAGTATAGTAAAAGATTTAGATCCACTGAAAGCTGAGCAGACGGAGAAAAAAGTTTTAGAACTCTGGGACAGATTTTACCAAGCGTGGATGATGTCCAATGAAAGCTCTGATTTAATTGGCCCCACTGTGGACATTTCCGCAGCTTATTCAGCATGGGAGAGCTTCAAAGATAGTTTTGGCAAAACACCATTGCGTAAGATCACTTGAAATTCATGAATCTCCATGAGATAATATCAAACTCATTAATATGTATCGTATCTCTCGTCCAACAGAAGTATTTAACATGACCAGCATACAACATTTTGTGAAGGAGAACATTGGAATTTTTATGTCTGTGCTGGATTCGATATGGAGTATAGTTAAAGGGAACATGTCTGTGATACTAGCGATGTTTACAGAATTATTTTATATTGTACTGATGAGCGGGTCAGCAGTACTTAACTTTACCCTCAGCATGGTAAGTGATCAATCACCAAATACGCATATATTTTTTAAGATAGTTATAATGAAAGTTCTATTTTACTTCAAGGTGGTGTTTTTCACGACGCTCTTCTATCTCCTTAGTTCGAGCGAGAAAACCTACAAACCCGTCGAACTCACCACGGTATTCAGCCCCATTAGTTGTCACAGGTAAAATTATAAATTCCCTAATAACTGAATTAATTATATTAATAATTCGCTGTAAGATAAAATATAATTTTTCTCACAAGCGCACTTCAAATCGAGGGATTTGAGTATGTTGACTTTCGTATTATTATATGTTCTATATGTGTATATATTCCATCAAGGAACTCTTACTCACTTATATTCTTTTCATAGATTTGCCAATGCATTGCAAGAAGCAGTGATTGGAGTATTCGCTGCAACGTTCAAACTTGCTTCTTTCTTTGGGATGTGGACGTGGTTCATACACAATTTGTTTCAAGTGAAAATAGTTTATTTGCCATCGACTTTCGCAATGATGCTCGGAGCCGTGCCATTCTTGGATGCATATTGCGCGTGCATTCCAGCTACGATAGAACTCTGGTTCACTCGCGGATACGTGATCGCTATCCTATTCTTCATGTTCCATTTTCTTCCTTGCAATATCGTTGTAACTGATTTCTATAAAGAAATTAAGGGGTACTACTCATTTCAAATTGCGACTCATTCTTTTTTACGTCAGGAATGCACTAACATCTTCGTTCTTATTCCAGTGGTGGACATCCATACCTCACAGGTCTTTCAATAGCGGGTGGAATATTTTGCTTGGGAGTAGAAGGTGCGATTTTTGGTCCTTTATTATTATGCTGCATAATGGTAGCGATTAATCTAAGTCGGCGTTATTTGCATTCGCCATCGGAAGACGTTATTCCCCCGTATGCAGAAATTAAACAATAATTTAGTCAATTTCTAAAGAATATATTTTAGGAATCTCTTAAAACTTATTACATACAAAGAAATTTAAACTAACACTGCTGATAAAAAGCAGAGTAACTTGTTGTCCATATGAATAATTTACAAGAACAAGATAATTTTGTAATGCGTTAGCTTTATCTAGTCCTTAGGAAAGTTAATTTCAGCTTTTCGCTCAAAACTAATATCCACATGTGTAAGGAACCACTTGTACATCGGGATTACATTTTGATCAGTTTTTTCCACTAACGTGCTAACAACGCGATATTTAAATTGTGATAATATAATAAGAAATTTCGGCTTCCGCTTGTAAATATAGTGTTTCAATTATATTAATTTAAGTAACTAGTCTACAATAATTTTTGAGCTCTCATAAAGCACATCTCTTTTATCTCTTTTACTACATTTATAAGTTCAATTTTTGATAGTATTTATTGCTACAAACACAAATAATTGTAAAACTGTGTATAGATGTGTATAAGATACAGTAACAAATGACACGGTCTAATCTTTTTTTGTTTTGTATGATATGCCAACTTCATTATATCTTGTTATAAAATGTCTTCAATGTAATTAAATTGTTAATTTTCGAGATTAAAATTTACAAGTTAACAAACCATGACGACAAATCTGATATATCTAACAGTCTCTATTATACTGCTTATACTCGTGATCCTGATCGGATTCGAAATTTATTTGCATCGCGAGACATACTTTCCTCGGAGATAAAGTTCTCTTAATAAATATCCGAGAGTGTAATAATGTCCAAATGCTGGCTAAATATCTCTGGCGTGATCGATTCGCATGCGAAAAAAACGATTCTCTTCCGAGTTTCGAACATGTGGAAACCATTCTCTGAGAAACGACCGCAGATATTACCAGCTTCCATCCACACGAAAAGAGCTACATTATCCGTTACCAATTCAAGCTGAATATCTGAATAATTGTAATACCTTCCAGGTAACTGATAATTATTTACTTTTACCTAAAACCAAATTATATTGAAACGATAACAAATAACGCTTCCATTCTAGATTCAGCTACGAGCTTACTGAGATATTTGCAGCTGGTAATACAACATTTTTCAGTACACCATTTGGATATATGTAATTCCTTGGTGCTATTAGGCTCCCACTGTTATCTCTTAAGGTGAGTGTTGTAATGCAATTCGATTGACATTCATTACGCGTAGAATTTAATATCCACGAACGTCTGAGCACATCGTCGTGAATTTTAATTGCTTTATTTGCCTCCTATTAAAAAGATATCGAATGTTTTTGGTGCTTCAACAATTTTCATTATTAACTTACAATAACTATGTTCCGGTGAACGTGCGTTTGCACAGGCTTCATGCTGTTCAGCATATAAAGATTTACTTCTAAAGTAGCATTTTGAATCGCGTGTAATTTATCAGAAACAATGTAAAATGAAAGATCCGTATTCTTAATATAATACGTAACTATGATGGGTGCAAAGAATTCCATGGCATAGTAATGAAGCATTTTCCAACGTCCATTAAAATCTAAAAGAACGGTTTAGTCAATGATATAAAATTGGAACAAACCCTTTTTTGACTAGCTACCTATGGAAGACCAAGACGGTGCTTGCCACACGTCGTTCAATTGCCAATACAAAGCACCCATCGTCATTCCTTCTCCAATTTCGTTTAATTCCGACCTCGATTGCCGATAATATTCTGTTTCTACTTTCACCGAAACTGCCTGATTAATTTGACTTAAATATATGTAGCGTTTAAATTGTTTCAGATTATCCTCAGTTTCGGGAATGTTCAGATTTTTTGAAATAAGAGACTTCAAGTACTGCGTTCCTGACGCTAAGTGTTGACGATGCTTGAGGAAGCTACCGTCTATGTTCGAATCGTTAATAGTTTTCATAACCGGCAACATAGTGTAAATTGACGGCAATGATTGAAACCCATATTCAGACGAGAATCTGACTCTGGGATATTGGTGCACGTCCCATCCATTGTTAAAGTAGTTGTAATAATGAACTGAAAATGAACTTCTAAATCAATGAAGATTAATTAAAATAGAAAACATATTTTACCATCCCCATAGAACTTTGAATACGGGTCTTCTCCAATGTAATTATATTTCTCCGTATACAATCCGTTGCTGGGACTAGACACCACGAAGGGTCGAGTCGAATCTAATCGTTCTACTTCTTCTTTGATCACGTCCACGTAAAGTTTAACATAATCAGTTTTGTATATTTGTTGAGCACCGGTTCCGTACCAATTGCCGTATAAAGCTGCCTCATTCTCATTATTTCCAGCCCAGATAATAATACTGGGATGGTTCTTCAGCCTCTGTACGTTTTGTACTACCTCCTCCTTAACCGAGTCGAGAAATTCTTTTGTAGTAGGGTACATTCCACAAGCGAACATGAAATCCTGCCAAATCATGATTCCATATTCATCAGCCGTGTCGTAAAATAATTCCGACTCGTAGAGACCGCCGCCCCATACTCTGAGCATATTCATATTTGCGTGTTTAGCTGAAGCTAGTAAATGTCTAACGGTATCTGCTTTAGCGCTCGACTCGGGAAAGATGCTAGCTGGAATGAAATTACTACCCTTCGCAAATATTGGGACACCATTTATTCGAAAGTAGAAGCTTAATCCTCGCTTCAAAGGTTCCTGAACAAGCTCCACCGTTCTAAAACCAACGCGAACTGTTTTACTCTTCACGTCGGCAAGCGTACTCGCCGTTACGGTCAACGAATAAAGAGTTTGATCGCCGTATCCATTTGGCCACCACTCGCGTACATGATCCTATGTGTAAATTATTTGTTAAACGTGTTTCTTAAACCTTGATAAAGTATTCCATGTAAATACGAACGTACTGTAGGTACTTTGAGAAGCATAATACTTCTCGTGCCGCTATTGCTTGGGTTTAAACCGATGCTACTAGAATTAGAGATAGTCGACTGGTCATTGATCTTAAGAACAGACGAGATATGACAATCTGCGGATCGTCCGCTGGTTTCGAGGGATATCGCGATTACCACGTTCCAAAAATCATTCTCCTTATGAATATCTGTTGTAATGTCATTGATATGGATGTGGTTTACAGGTACGATTTCGACACTCTTCCTAAAATGGTTTTTAATTAACGTACTCGCAAATGAATCAAGAGATCTTCAACGCACCAAATCCCCATTGATGGGAAAGCCGGACCCCAGTCCCAGGCGAAGCTCGCTTGCATTTTTCTTATATGATTTACGTGACATTCTCCGTTGTAATCATCCGGAACGCATATCGGAGGAACGACGTATTTCGACGCTTGTCGGTTGTACAAATCCTCAGCTACTTTAACAGGGGAAGAAAGCGCAACTTCTAACAAATTGTGCCCCTTCTAAAAAGCATAGCATAGTCATCTGGTACAAAACGAATTTATTGTTACTGCTTACATTTAAACGCTTTGTTACATCGAACGTGTATCTTAGAAACATGTTGGATGTTTCTCCGATTTTCTGATCATTTAAAAGGATCGTAGCGAACGTATCTACCCCATGGAAAAGTAGTACCACCTTCGGTGCGTTTAACAGAGTATCGTTAGCTGCAAGGTACATACTTTTACACGTATTAAATCGTTTTCATGTTAAAACAATATATAAAATAATTACCATAGAAGGTTCTACTGTAGGAAACAGACTGATTACCAACCCATCTATTGTTCACATCATTATCTTCGATGAAATTCTCGGGTATGATACGTGCTTCGCTTAAATCCGTATAAATACCACCTGGTACCGTCGCAGAAAATGTGATTTCTAAAATGAAAAGTTTTTTAAACAATATTAAAACTGAAACAACGTAATTACGTGTAAAATATCTTACCGTGTTCGCGTTTACTGGTTGTTATTTTACCTGAACGAAATGTGAAGGAAAATTGATCAAAGAATTATTCGGTAAAAGTTTAGTTAACATATTTAATATTAAATTGCATATTCAGTACCTGTCCATGGACCGTCTAAGGTTATGAATAAAGCATTATTAATTAATAATGCGAACGGTAGAACTTGGCAAAGAATCTTCATGTTGCTTGCTACAAAATAATCCAATGAATTTCCTTAAGAATGATATAACATTCTTAGCTAAGATATCTATCTCTATAAACGTTATATTCCTGAGAATTTAGAGGTACGTATTATTGAAGTTATACGATCGATCGTAATATATATTCCTAATTTTTATCGCTCGACTTTATTTATCATTATCATGTGTTTATCGTCATTATCATGAGAAAACATGGACTTGTTGAACGCAAGGACGATTCCAATCGTTTGTATACTTGCATCTTTAATCTTTCAGTCCCGTAATCTTTAATACACGCATTTATTATTCAGGAAGGAAAGTAAAACGATTTTCGTAAATATAACATTTTATTCACAAACAAGAGAAACTCTACTCGTATAAAAATACATTTCACTATACAGTATAAATACTCATAATTGACCTACAAAAATTGAAATCTTGAAATGCTAAATACGTTTCGCTCTCGTAAAAACGTACTGTTTTCATTTTTATAATCATTAGCTTCTCAAATCATTTGCATGCAGTGTGCGTCTGATACAAGAAACAAAAGTTTCATTTTTCTTCGTCTTGCAATTAACTGTAATCGAACTCGCATCAGTTTTTAAATAACACTTAAATTACGTTTGCACCGTGGAATGTTAAAATAAATGCAAACGAAACGTTCTATTACGACAGAAAAATGTTTACGAACTCATCTTATTTGATTAAAATTACTATCTGCAAATACTTTTCAATTCTCAAACGATATGACAGTAGCATCATTTTACAACGAAGAATCATTTACCAATGTATAAATATACATGTACAGCAGCCTTCGTTTTTGACATAGAGGTAGTTAACGTTTCCTTTTTCTATTGGAATATACTTGAGTCTTACTGCTCGAGGGAAACTGCTTCCTGTAATCTATATGCGAATTCGTCTGTTCGCTAATCGGTCGGAAACAGCGTATAGGTGAGTTAGGGACGTTAATAATTTCATTCTGTTCCTCTGGAAGCATACATATTATAACATCGCTGCTTCATGTACTTTCACTTAAAACTGAACAATATAATTACCGTTTGATGATTTTGCTGCATATTGTCTTTCTAAGCAGCTGTTAACGTGGTCCTCGTAGTCTATCCCGTTAGTCGTTTTATACTTGGAACAAATGTTGCATTCATGAACGACGCTATGACCAGTGTTCATCAATGGTTTACTCTCCACTAAATATAAATCATCATCGCATTCATTGTCCGACGTGTACTGTTCACATTCCGCGGCATGGGTCTCTATCCTATCGCTCGGGAAAGATTTGTTACAAATAGGGCAATTGACATTACTTATACGACCACTCGCCGTAGCTTCTATTTCGTCGGTAATGAAAATATCGTCGTCCTGAAGAAAAAAGGGCGGACTATGTAGACCTGCACATGCATATATTTTCATGGAAGTGTATGAAAAAGTTCTTTACCTCAGACGTTCTATTATCCTCTACAGTGCCTGCTGCTCTAATCGCAATTTGTCTGTTTAAACTCGGTGCTTCGTCGAGCTCCTCTCTGACGGTTCTCTTTGATTTCGTCTCCATTCTAGCATTCCAGTTTTTACTTTGTTTCTCTTTTTGCTTCTCTCGTTCTCGCTTTTCCTGCTCCCTACTCTGTCTCTCCTCTAGTTGTTTCTTAAAGAACTCTTCTCTTCTATTTCTCTCCTCCATTTCCTTTATGCGAGCCTCTTCTTTTTCGGCTTCCAATTTCATCTGTTTCTCAAGTTGGACTTTCTCCAACGTCATTAATTCGTTCTTTAGTCTATCCGAAAGACCTTTCACAGGATTAGTTACGTCTTTTCTTCTTTCAAGAAACTTCCTGACATTCGGGTGGGTGATCTTCTTTGGACGCAAAGTTAACGTAGGCGACGAACATTCCTGGGATTCTTTCTCGTTCTCCGTTTCACAACTTTCGACTTTATTATTAGAATGATCGCTAATACGATTTGACGTTTCACGTTGTTCGTATTCTACGGTAGATGCTAACTTATGCGAGCACAACGCTCGGTCCTCGTCTTCGTCAAATTCTGTTTTCTGTTTTTTGGATATTTGTTGATCTTCGTTGGAGAAGGAAGTGATCGAATTCGATGTACGTTTAGTAGGTCGTTCATTATGTCTGTTTGTACATTCCATCTGATTCTGTTCAGTCTCAATATTTGAAAACGATTGTCTATCCGACTTATCTTTAGCGTGTCCCACCTGTGTGTTTAAAAGAGGATTAGAACTCAGTCAATGAAACTATGCCCATGGTTTTTTTTGTACAGAAATATGATTTATTCAAAAAATGGTTTATCGTTTACAGTTTTAATTATACTGTTCTCTTATAAACACTTATACACTCGTATGTGTAAATGCAACTATACAACTTTCATAAGAAACATCAATGATCTTTATATAAAGCCACTGTATAATTCGTTCGAAAATCATTTGAATATCGTGTATATGCAAATAAAAAATATGCAAATTTCCCCAACAAAGTTATTCGTATCGTATTAGTTGAATTTTGTATCGCAACTGTTGTACTCACTAGAGGAAGTAACGGAAGTAATATATATACCAAAAAGAGATGTCACATCAACGAATAGGTACGTACCTTTCATCGAGAAAAAGATCGAAAAAAATCTATATAAAAATTTCTCATGTGGACATTCAACATCCTAAACATAAATCTAATGAATACATGTGCATGTAGGTAATTTTAATATTAAACTTTCCATGGCACAGAGTCGTATGGAAGAAGATTTAAAAATGTGTATGAAAAGAAATGAAATGTTCTCTTGTATCCATTAATGATAAGATCTGCAAGAAATGGATTGTACGGAGGTACCCACCTGAATGGGTGACCCCCACTGAAATTTATCATCGGTAGTAGTACGACGCCGACTACGCCACGATTCAGCTGTTTGTTTCAAGTGACGGTTCAACACGGGCAATAGTTTCTCGAGCTCCTCAGCCGTCCGCGCATCTTTGCACAATCTAAATGGCATGCGATCTTCGACTAAAGGCCTGTTCGGCTCCGGCAAAGGCACATCGTTTTCGTCAACACACGAGTCGAGTGGATTGATTTGCCATCGTTCCAACGTCTGTTCAGATTCGGAATGCTCGTCCATGGTCGTTGTCTCCGGATCATTCACGGGATCCGAATCTTGTAAAGAGTTCTTTAATTTTAGCGAGAGACTTTGATTCGTAGTATGATAGTAGCTGTCTCTCGTATTTGAATTATCTTGCGATCTGAGGTACGTGTCCTCGTTATCGAAATTTTTCGCTCTGAACACAGGGCTCCCAGAATCATCAACTGTGGATGCAAGATTAGGACTGCTACACCCGTGAAACGATATTCTTTCGTGTACCGGTGATGTACGATTAATTCTATATGAGTGTATCGGTGGTGTCGCGTCATTTTGATCTTGTACTTCTAATTCTTGAATTTGAGACTTTGATATTGCTTCTGGAGTCCAATTATTAGGAGAATGTGTCAGTTTCTGGAAATAATGATAAGAAATAGGAATGATTGACTTGTCAGTAGATCGAACTATTCAGTAAATTGTAGATTAATCAACCTTTTCCACATTTCTTTCATCATTCGACATGTTTGCCATGTCCCTGGACTCGTTAATGGCTCCCAAGATCTGTTTCATATCCTTGTAAGTATACCATGGCTCGTACATTTCCATATCTGTAAATTTAATACTTATAATATTATAAGATCTTTAAAAAATCATGATACATAATAAAAAACTGCATGGAACATCGTGGGGATAAAAAAGAAACGAGAGTCACGTTAACTTCGTCACGTATCTTTCATACCTTGAAGTTCCCGTTTCATTTCTTCTTCTTCTTCCTTTTCCTTACGTATCATTAACTCGGTTTTACCTCGTTCCATACTGTCTGACATACTTAAAAATGATCAAGAGGCTAGACTATGTCAACAAAGTTTTTTACAGCTTGCAGCAGAATCAAATTTAATTGTAAAATATACGTAATGCGTGGCTGTGAATTTCTTATCATTACTACTTAAAATTTTTATAAGTGACCATTCATTAACGAGCTAGATGAAGAAATAAAAATTGATAAAAATACATGTATCATGTTAAACACCTGATCTGAAATTAACTCCAATCATTACGATCGACAGTATCAGCAATTTCACATTGTTCGATGTCTAAAACTTATTTGCATGAATAAGTGGATATAATAAATTTAAGAGAATAAATTTTGTTTAAGTGAAAAATAAAAATAAGACCGTTTCATTGAATAATTTAATTTTTATAGGACTTCTCCGATTTGAACGAAACTCATGTAGATCGACCTTAATGCTCTTACATATATTCCGTGTGCCCAATAAATGTATAGTACAGTATTATTTTGTCTTATTGCGTGGAATCTGTGTTGATTTGAAAAGTATTATTTATTGCTGTAATTATTATAATTCTTTGTGAAAGAAGATTGAATAATAGCAGATCAAAATGGGTAAAAGACAGCATCAAAAGGACAAAATGTAAGAGTCATCAGAATCTTAGTTGGGTTACGACGATAAACAATGTTTTGCTCATGGACTAGGTTTTAATTCATCATTTACATTTATTTTCAGGTATTTAACGTACACCGAATGGACAACATTATACGGTGGGAAAAGATCTGGAACTTCAGAAGCAAACTCTGAAGACACAACATTTCGTCGTTTGCCTTATGATCATTGCTGTTTAACTTTGCAACCCTTCCAACATCCTTACTGTGACTCCCAAGGAAATGTCTTCGAACTGGAAGCAATATTAGAATATATAAAAAGATTTAAACATAATCCCATTAGTGGGAAACCACTGGACCCAAAATCTTTAATAAAACTGAACTTTTTTAAGAATGTAGAAGATCAGTACCATTGTCCAGTTCTATTTAAATTATTTACGAAACATTCTCATATTGTTGCTATCAAAACGACTGGAAATGTATTTTCATACGAGGTACTGATAAAAATACTATTCATGTTATTTACTATAATTCACGTCACATGTTTCCTCAGGCAGTGGAACAGTTGAATATAAAAACACGTAACTGGAAGGATTTGATAAATGACCAACCATTTACGAGGAAAGACATTATCACAATACAAGATCCAAGCAATGCAACGAAATTCAATTTATCCACGTTTCATCATATAAAAAACAATATAAAAGTCGAAGACGAAGGTAACGAACCTATATAGAGCAATTATTTTTCATCTGTTCTGATCATTGTCTTTTTTTACAGAAACTATAAAGGAACGTAATAATCCAAATGCGAGGTTGAAGACGGTGTCTATGGAGACTAAAGAAATATTAGCCGAATTAGACAGGGATTACAAGCAAGCAGAATCGAAACAGGAAGCTTCCAAGCCGAAAGCAGATAAATTTAATGCTGTTTGTATATTAATGTCATATACTTTTGTCTTATGAAAATATGGCAATTAAGATAAGGGCTTTTACGGGCAGGCACACTATTCCACTGGCGCAGTTGCTGCCGGATTTACGTCGACTGTAATGCCGACAGAAACTACGCATCAAGCAGCAGTCATCGCAGAAGATTTGGTCAGATACGAGAGAGTTAAAAAGAAAGGTAATCTATACAAAATCCTCGCATAGGCATTTTATTCATCTGCTCTCTCTTATATGTTTCCAGGATATGTGAGATTAGTTACAAATTTTGGTTCTCTGAATCTAGAACTTCATTGCGATCTCGTCGCGAAGACGTGCGAGAACTTTATAAAACACTGTCACGATGGTTATTACGATGGCACGAAATTCCACAGATCGATACGAAATTTCATGGTAGGTATCTTTTATTTAAACTACGAGTTTTGAACGTAGAGAAATACTTGTATTGGTTTATTCAGATACAAGGAGGCGATCCAACGAATACTGGTAACGGTGGTAAATCCATTTGGGGTAAAACGTTCGAGGATGAATTCAAGCCGAATTTAGTTCATCAAGGACGAGGGATTTTATCAATGGCCAATTCTGGACCGAATACGAACGGATCGCAATTGTACGTGCATATTTTGTGATACGTTTTCGTTGACCGTCGATCTCACAGAGACTGACGCTTTATTTCATTTCAGTTTCATCACGTTTCGATCGTGCAGGCATTTAGATCGCAAGCACACTGTCTTCGGTAAAATAGTCGGTGGCTTGGAGACATTGAACGCTATTGAGAAAGTCGAAGTAGATAACAAAGATAGACCGATAGAAGATATAATAATACAAAGAGCACAGGTGTTCGTCGATCCGTTTCAAGAAGCAGATGAACAGTTAACTGCTGAACGCGCGGCCGAGATCGAGCGATTAGCTCAAGAAGCTGCCAAAAGTAAATTGGACAATAAAAATGAAAAGGACGACGTATTGAGAGTATATCGATCGGGCATAGGGAAATATATAAAACCTGACAAAGAAGAGAAGTAAATAATAAATCGCGTTGTACTATGTTAGATGGTCGTAAATTCGCAGAATAATATTAATTATTCTATTTTTAGGGTGGCAAAGGAAGAATCGAGTGGAGGACCTGTGATTAAAAAGAAAAAACTTATGGCTAGCTCATTTGGTGATTTTTCTTCTTGGTAGTGACATGGGTATTAGACTAAATTATGTAAATAATTTTTACTTAATGAAACCATCAATCTTTTATTATTCTTATGTATTTATAAGATGTAACAAGAAAAATACGATAAAATAAAGGTTTTAATTTATTTCCTCGAAATTATATTACAAGCAGTATAATTATAGAAAAAAGGTATTGGTTCGACGCGAGTTTAATAAACCATATAAAGACAGCTATGAACCGAGGGCCGGGTTCTCCATATTTGATGTTTGCTTTGCCTAAGAGGGAGAACTGAATCAACTGTGCTCGCGTTCGCGTGTGGTGTCATAGTTTTTCTGTGAAATTAGTAAAAATTGTGTTTGATTTGTGGAACAACGTTTACAGGATCGATTTTTATGAAGATGGATGATTTAGGTAAGCAGATCGAGTTTAAAATACGTAAATCCTTAAGTAACCTCAAACTCATATTTATCTGTCTGTCAAAACTTTATATATCGTTTGAAATATTCTTAACGTGCCGCTGTTTAATCGCACTATTAATATTTTTAATCATTTTGTAAAACTTTCATTTTATTTCTTGTGCTTTTCGAAATAGAAAGGTACAAAGAATTGGTATGTCATATTCTCTGGATTTCCATTGATTCTAAATGTATCGATACATCGACGGTATGCATTTGCTTCTAGATAATGCATACATTTTCATACATAATCAGTCTTTCATTTACCGAGGAGGAAATAGAATTTGTTGTTATGTATCCAAGTTATATCAATAGAACCTGTGAGGTGCACAGAGATTCATGTTACTTTAGGTAGTTCATCAGACACTTTTCTTACAATTTTTGCTGAATTGCGAACAGAATAATCAGTTAAGAGTCGATTGGTTTATACACGATTTAATTACTAAATATGGGCAGCGTGTTGCAACGTGAGGAACGGGAGAAGTGCAAATTATGTACACACGTAACTTATCATTTTCATTTTCATGGTAATGGTTCGTTGCGTCACCGTTAAATCTACCTCATGTTTGCTCCCAGCAGTCTTTAATTGAAAATTTCTATGTTGAATACGTCGTTTACATCTCCGCCACTGATCATCGTATTAAACTTATAATCACGACTATCGTTAGTTCATATCATCGACTTAATCGATTATGTGATAAGATTACTGCAGTAATAGTTCTCTAGAGTTGCAGAACAATTTTATCCAGTGGAAAGGAACGAATTTTGAAAATACGAAAACACGCGTGACCGCACGTGGTAGATTCTGCCGGAAGAGACTCACGAAGATCCGTGTAATATCGCGAACTCGTTCCTGGCTGTCGTGCCAACGATCCTACGTATTTTTAGTGGATTTCACGACGGCGTTGTCCTCTTGTTATTGCCGCCGCCGGGGGGACAAGACGGGATGCTGTGCCGTGAGTGCGGGCGAGCCTGAAATACACTTGCACGTTTCAACTTCTCGTTTTCCCTTGGTCAAATTCGGTGCATCCACAGACAGCCGATACTCCGGCTATTGTTCCGTACGTCAACGAACTGCAACAACTTCTGTTCAAATTAATTATAGATTTTTCACATAAAGTCGGTAGTAAATCGTGCTCGTTTCACGGTGTACATTTAAATAGTGTGCGGAATCGCTCCACTGCGAGCATTCATTCACATCGTTTTTATTCATCGCCTTTTGTGAATCGAGTGTATAATAATCGCGGACTTCGTGCAAAATTCACGAGCGGTATTCAACAAGTGGCCGCTTGGTGTGTGCATCGTCCCCACTACTAATCTATCGTCTACACACAGCAGTCTCGCTCGCGATATAGTAAAGAGAAGCATTGCTGCGATAAAAGTGCTACATAATAGTGCATATACATATTTGTATACGATTAAATAAGCCGTGTAATTCGATGTGATTCGAAGTCCACCGATCGTGTTCCACCAACTGTTCGTGAAAAGGCGTATAAGAAATGGCAATGGACCGGACGATGTATGGAAAAATAGAATCGACCGCTCTCTATCGACCCTACAAAATTACCATAAAAAACGGTTCACCACCTGGATGTGAGTCCACGTTTTCTTTTTGATCTCTCAATCATTTTCTTCGTCAAACTTATAAATAGTTTCGTACGCAACGGAAATCAGAAAATTGTCTCTGATAATCGCGAATGCATGCCGCGATTCATGCGACCGCTTTGCATACGTAATTGGAATATCGATCAGATGTATGAATTAGAAATTGTTTTCGATATTCTTTCCCCCAGCCAACGTTTAGAGTCGTGACAATTTAGTATTGCATCGATCTGCTATCTCTATTCTCGTCGTCTCTCGTTCACGCGACCCTGTGTGATAACATAATGCGGACTTTTAAATTGAGCTCAATTGCTCGGGATGGAGTCATTTTTCTCCCAGTTTAGAAACGTTTTCACATGAATAAATTAATCGGTCTAATTGTAAATTCGAGACACGTGTAACTACAGAATTCAGCAATTCCCGATTTTTATATGTTAAATAGAACAGGTCTTAAGTTGAAACTTTAGGAAGAGGAATATTAGGGATAGGGTGAGTAGATTGGGACAGGTTAGTTTGTCATCGAACAACGGTCTTGAACCGCGATTCGCGGAAACGTGTTACTGGCATATTTTCAAAGGTTAACGCAGTAAGTAGCTGGCCGATTGAATAGCTGGCAGGCTTCGATTTCATTAGTAGAGTAATTACGAAATTATTTTTAAAATGCACACTCGATTCCGTCCGAAAGGATGACTCATGAAGCAACAGTCCGCATCATTTTTTTGGAATACCTTTCACCTACAATGTGGGTCGCCTTGACACTAAACTTTCTGAAATAATTATTGAAGTCATTATTTATCGGGAATCCTTTTATGCAGATCTGTGAGACAGTCGATATCTGCGTCGAAATAAGTTTCAATTGAAAATGCTGTTTCCAAGTTATTTATTTATAGGCATTATATGTTTTGTGATACTAGAATCGAATTAATCTATCAGTAGAAGATATCGTCACGGGGGAGATATACGACTTTAATTAATGGTTGCATGCCTCTGGAAAGTAAGGAAGCGACGCGATTGGTCTTCGGAAATATTTTCTACGAAGCGATGGTTGTTATCTAAATAAGTAGTGATGCGGGTTTTCAATTGCAACGCAACTGTAAATTCTCGTTTTAGAGATGCAGGAAATCGTGCTTATTTACCGCGCATACCGCTCCGTCAAAGATCATATAATGATCTACGCGTATGCGTAGGCAACTCTTCCTTGATCGAACCTTGATTCGATCTGGACACTTACACGTCCATATCGAGCACACGCCAGCGCGTAATTTGACTTCCTACGCTTATGATCGCCGCGCATAACTTTTTGGCCGGGTTCAACGTTTGCGTGGATCAAAAGATTGAAGGGAAAGATCGATCGAACTCTGGGCTCGGAAAAGTTAGAAACCGCGGTAGAAAATCGTGGGAAGGTGGACGGAGTTATTTTTGGAAAGTTTGTCGCGACGAATCTAGGTGAAAACCGCTCGCCTATGAGCGTTACGCGTAAACGAAGGTGCGCGACGGAGATGGGGAATTTCGTAGCAAGGTTGAAGAACGAGGGAGCGAGAGACGACGGGGACAAAGGAAGGAGGAGGATGAATTCACGTAACACAGATTCTGCGGATGCAGCCTGAGAAACACGTGCTGTCAGTCCTTCGTCCGATCTCGGCGCACGTACTTACGTATCCCGAGGCTTGTATCGATAATCCGCGATCGAGATCATCGTCAAACACTGATCAAGTTGCACGTGACGATAATTGAAGTGGTACGGAAAAGATCCTGTTCATTGTTGTATCATGCATCTTTATCCTAGACTCGTAGTACGCGACACGATTTCGTTTGGCATCTCGAAGCGCTGTCATCGTTATGTCATCAAAGACAATTGTTTATTCGCACACTCGAGAGATGTCATCTTGAATCTACAACGTTAGCTAGAAATAAGCATAATTGGCAACCGAGGGAATTTATTTTTAACATTTTCCTTGTGCATAACGCGGCTCGCGATCATTGTTGTTTCTTCTGAATAAAGATCAGTACCCAGCGATCGTTAGATTCAGTTAGGTTCATCTGAGAGTTCGCGGAACTTCGCGGCTTCATTTTCCACGTACTTTATTGATCCACGGTTAAATCTTACGTTGCTCGTTTAAAATACAGCGATATGACCGACGTTATGAGACCTGTATCGCCGATCACACCGGCTCGTTTGGCAACCATTCAAAAACACGCACGCTGGGAACGATACATAAGTAAGTAAGCCAATGGGCATAAGCGTTAATGACAATGAGCACTGCATAACTCGGCTCATCGATTTCTTATCACCTATCTACCTCGTTCACACGTTTGAACGTAAGTAGGAGAGAGTCCATTCTCATTTTCAACATTATATACGACTCTTTCGTAGAATTTATTACACAGGGTCGTTAACGCTCTGTCTAATTTCACAGAGAGTTATGACAGGACTGAGTTACGCACATCGCGCAATATTAATGTCCAAATGGACTGCGTGATTCAGAAGTGCAAAATAGACACAGGAAAGCACGTTGGCAGGCTCCCTGCCAACAGTGAATCTCGTACAAGCGGCCATGTTCTATAATTTCAAAAACAGTATCTCCATACGAAATAACGTGGTCAAGGATATACATTTTCACGCAACAACAATCGTTACGATTTTCGCTGTCGTGACTGTCGTGCGAATCAGCGAATCTCCTGTCGCGATCGTGACAGTGCGATAGTCTTTTTATGACTGTTATTGTCAAAACGATCATTACACTGTCACGATTTACTGTCGCGTATGAATTTTTTATATTCTGCATTTAGATTCCTACTTCGGTCTCCGCGTTTTACTTAAAGCGACTGCGAGATGTACCAGCAGCTTCTGTTTCCCTTGTCGCAGGAACGCTCCCTCCACGTCTTCCGTTCATTCTCCTTCTCCATAGCCGGTTTGCCTCCTCCAGGCTCCTGTCCTCCGGCTCCGAAGCCGGCACGGTTTACAGAGAGCTTGATTGACAATCAGTACCGTTTCGTCGACCGTCGCACGGCCGCGTGTACAAATTCCGTCGACCTACCGGTAAACACGTGACGCCATTGTCGCGAAAACAAACGCACGCGTGTCACATCCCAAGAAAGAAATTTTATCGCGAGGAATCCCGCGGACTCGGCAAATATTGGCGGCGTTTCGTTATTGCCGGTCGATTCGATCCGCGTAAGCATCGCGTCGCCTCTGATTCAACCGGAAATTCGTGGCAAAGTTCGACGTTCTCGGAAGAAGTGGGTGTGTCGTGGTTTGTCTTCGCGATGGAAGCAGGATGTGAGTCGCAGACTGGAGCCGATAATATCTACGAGGCTTATAACACCGAGAAAACGGAGACGAACCTTCTCAGTCTCGGTAAATGATCGATTCTTTTCTCATCGTCCGAGGATCGCTTCTTATACGCTTATCTCGAAGCTAGCTGAAACGCTCACGTCATCGCTCGTTTCTCGGTAGATTTTTATTACGAGTCGTCAGAAAAACGGGTCGTCCGCGTTTTTCAGCCAAATTGTTTTTGTTCGATTAAGTATAGACGCGACAGGCAGGAATTACAGAGACGATCATAACGCAGTTAAAGCGATCAAAACTTGAAGTCGCGAAAATAGAAACGAATTCTTACGCACGTAATTAAGTATTTGCTAACGTAGCTCACGTTTTTAATCATTGTTTTCAGATGCGCTGCTGGCAGATCTACAGAACACGGTGTCGTCCGAAGGTAATCACGTTGGTAGCAACGCGACTCCTGGTTATGGATCATTGAACGGTGCCCGGACCACTTATAGATCTTACGATAATCGAACGTCTCCGCTTCCATCGCAGTCGGTACGTACATTTTATATAAAGCTTCTATTTAATAGCGTATGCAAATCTACGGAATGCAGATTCGAATTTTTTATCGACTCGCAACAGGAGGTACGGTCTTACGTTCATCGGGCAGATGGCGAGAGCGCCAAGTCTCGCGCGTCGCGGGTTCGTTTTAAATTCTGCGTTGACCTTCCCTCGATTTTCCATAACACCTCGAAATAGATGGATCGGATGTTGCTCGGTGGTGCTCCCTGAAAAATGGCGAACGCTCCGCAAATAACCCATACTTTATTCAGTTCGTTTAATAGAAGACAAATCGGTGGTCGGGCGCAGTTTCTTGTATTATTTATGATCATTGAAACTCGCTTTATATCGCGACCGTTCTTTTAATGTATTTTTAGATGTACTTACTCGTCGAAGCTCGCACAGCGTCACGGGTTAAGAATAAAGTAAATAGCATATGGTAGTCGTTTCCGAATTTAGAGGAAATTCGGAAAAATAGATACGTTCCAGACACGTAACGCGAGTGTTTAAATTTAGAACCGATATCATTCCGAAAATCGACCAAGTCGTAAGAAAGTTATAATAGATATGATAAATGATATGATCAGATATGATAGAAGACATGATAAGGAATTCCAGTTGGCTGGCATTACCTTCGTCGAATTCCGAGCAAGTACACGTGTATAACAACTTAATTTCACTGTTGATCAGTTCCGAAATATGTTCAACGATGATGAATCGGATTCCCTGCCGCTATTAGCAGTCGGAGATTAATTGGATTCGATCGTCTCACAGGAAATTGATCAATTACCGACGATACGCGTTCTGGGCATTTAATTCATACGTAAATCGACTCGCTCCCAAACCGTGATTCTAAAAATATCACCAGAATCCTGTCTATAATTATCGCGTACCATTGAAAGAAGAATCGAGCAACATGTTACGAAAAGCAAGCGTGAAGAAAAATGCAGAAGTACAACGTTGGTTCTCGAGTTACTTAAGAAGACAGTGATCGATTTTGCCCGTGGAACACCTGTTACGTTTCCCGGCGGTATCGATCGTTTCACCGTGTAAGCGGCGATCCATCAATTATTTAGCTTTTCGAACGTCCGCGTTGCCCGCAGAATTTCCCGTTTCGCGTGCAAACGCTCTGATCGCCGCCAACTGCACAGTAAGCCAAAACCAATTCCCGCTGTAAAATACAACTTCATCTGTGATTCAATTGGTCCGGTTACTTCGTCGCCGGCCCATTTTATTTTCACGCGATCTTATCACGAAAAAACCGTGGCAAGATTCCGGTGGCTGACAAACGAAAATACTCGCAGCCTCCTCGCGGTTTCTTCGATATGCATTAAATATAGCGGATGTCTTTTCGAACATCCCTGGAGCTTCGGCTTATAAATAGATTTTATTGCACCTATGAGAACCGACGTTCTCGTACCAGAGAATAATATAGAAAAAATAAGCTCGGGAACGAGAAAAACACTTTTACCACGCGCTTAACGCATGCACATAGTGCCTGACGATTTATGGATGCCCAGCAGTCTGTTAGTTGTCAGGATAATTGTTTTCCACGGTCTGATAAACGTCTTTGGCGTAAATCATAAGAGCGCGTCGTCGCCGCGCGTTCTCTACTTTTCTTGGAACGTCGGTAGGTTTGGTGCCACGTGCACCGTCGATCCGTTCCGCGATATCGGATTTAAACAGGGAATTTGGCGGAAACCTGTCGAATCGTCGACAGATTTCTTTGATTCCGATTTAGCATCGAGCAAAACCTAAACCGTTGCTTAGGTACACGAGTACAACTGGCGATTCTCGAGGGCGTTGCGTAAATCCTAGCATAATACGTCGATTCTTAAGGATGTATTGGCTGTACAGTCAATCCCAAAAGTTTATGTACCTTAGAAAAGAACAATGCTAATAATAAATAGCTACGTGCTAAAAACTATAAAAGGAAATATCCAATTAAGTATTGACGCTGACGAAAAAATTTTGTTTTTTCAAAATGGCGAAAAATGCTTCAAAGGAAAGTTGTTTTCCTTCTAACTTCGATATTTAACGAGTTACGTATGATTATTTGGCATTTTACTGATGTTGACAAAATCTGATCATCCCAGCGTCGAAACAGCGAACTTTTGGTAAAAAATTTCGTTTTTCCTTAATTACTCCTAAACCGTTGGTCATACGGGAAAAATGTATACGACCTTTCTTGTAGAGGACGACGAGATCTACAATTTCTGTATAAAAGTTTGTCGCTAGCATTAATAGTTTACGAGTTATTGACGAAAAACGAAAAAACAGTTTTTTGCAAATTAGTCGTAAACTATTGACGCTAGCGAGAAACTTTTATACAGAAATTGTAGATCTCGTCGTCCTCTACAAGAAAGGTCTTATAC